>NC_058131.1:656092723-656217733 GCF_016433145.1 Gracilinanus agilis | reverse complement strand
CCTCCTCCTCCCCCTCCTCCCTCTTCCTCCCCCCCTCCTCCCCGGCGCGCGCTCACCAGTCGCTCGCTCCCGACGATCCCGGGCCTCGGCCCCGCTGCTCCCGAAGGATGGATGGCGGCCCGGGGGCCCGGGGCTCCCAGGTGAGGGGGCGGGAAAGCAGCGGCGCCTCGGCCCGGTCCGGCTCGGCCCTCCCCGCCCCCTCCTCCTCAGCTCCAGCTCTCAGCGGGGCGGGGGGAGGGGGGGCAGAGGGTGAGGTGGGGCGGGGCGGGGCGGGGAGACCGCAGAGGCCGCGGCGGCAGCGGCGGCGGCGGCCGGCGGCAGGAGAGTCTCCCCTCTCCAGTTCTCCCGCTCTCCCTCCCCGCGGCCGCCCGCCCTTGCTCGCTCGCTCGCTTCGTTGTTCCTGTCAGAGGCGCGCCGGGCCGGGCCGGGCCGGGCCGGGCAGGGCCGCTTTGCGCATGCTCCCAGCGGCTACGCTCGGGTCACGTGGGCTCCGTTTAGGGGAAGGTCAAGGCTGGCGCGAGGCTAAGCTGAGGCCACCGGGCCTGGTGGGGTACCTCCGGGTCCTGGCTCCTTTTGGGCGGAGGGACTGTCTCCTTTCGAGGTCCAGCCCCCACCCACCCTTTTTTGGAAAGAGAGGGGAAAATAGCTGTGGCAGAAATCCACCACGCTCCTACTTTGGGGGAGGGGGTTGCGCTTCCACATACACACAGAGACTACCATAATAAACCCATCCTGGACATCTTTGTGCAAAACTCTGGGGAGGGGTTGGGGGCGGGCTAACGCCCCCTCCCCAGACTTCTAGCCCTAGGAGAGCTTCCTGCCTTGTGCATCTCTCCCACTTGTGCACGCGCGCACACACACAATTAATCATCATGGAAGAGGGGCTGCAGCACAGCCTGCAACCTGCAGGAGGGGCAAATAGCCTGGCGGGACGCTCTCCACGGAGTTTTAACGGAAACATCAAACCTCCCTCTCCTGCAGACTCCAAGAGTAATAAATAACTAAACCGGCATTATTATTTGGATGTTTATGCAACGTTTTCCTCACAACAAGTGGTGGGTAGTGCAAGTATTATCCCCACTCTACTAACTGGGAAAAGAGACTCAGATTGTTAATTGTCCAGGGTCACTGTCAAGAGGCCACATTCAAATCCAAACGCTTCAGGTTATACCCACTGCCTCAACGAGACAGATACAAGTGAGGGACGAAGTCATAATCAACACATGGCACTCACACATCTTTTCCTAAATTCCACTTGCTACTCCAGTGGATCAATTGAGTATTCTCTAGACTGGTTGGTAGAGATTTCAGCCCTTCCCTGCCTTCCCATTGTGTGATTCTTCTCTTTTTTTCTTCCATACATCCTCTGCAAAAGATTCATTTGGTATTTTCAACCTCTTCTCTAGGTTAGTTTTTGTAAGTCACTGGAGCACTTATTTGAGTTATCCATCTCTTATCCCTTGCTCTCTTCACAGGACTAGCCCACCTCCTTTTCTGGTCATAAATTTCCTTTAATGATTAAAATATAGGGCATCATTCAAAATATGCTTCAGCTTCCCATCATGCTTCCTTCAACTCTAGTTCCTCTGAGATCATGGTTTTCAAAATTTTACAATCAAAAGTATTGCCAAGATGAGTGTTTCTGCTGGCATTTTTTCATCTATGTGGTTTTTTCTTTATGCATTGCTAGATCCATCTCTTTTGAACAATCAATATTTTCAATGAAGAACCCATGTTATATTCTGGACCTTGGTGAAGGTGGCACACTTTCATCCTTAGCATGTATTGGGTATCTAGTTTCCATTTGTGCTGGCATAATACATCTTCCATGACAGTGCTGACCACCTTTGGTAAACTTCCATCTCTGTTTTATGCCTCACTTGGCAATAATCTGCTTGCTGTTGAAAAGAGTTATTTCTATGAATGTTTTACCAAGGAATTCTGTTTTATCTCTAAATATGTAGGAGAGATTCCTGGTTGAAGTCTTCAGACTAGCTTTGTTCTATTAAATCGGTTTCAGGTATCTAAGAATAATAAAAGAGTAGGATTTTGAATTCTTAGTAAGCTATGTAACAATAAAGATCTGGTTTACTAAAGTGAATTAGAAAGTCAAATTAAAACAGCTCTGAGGTACTACCTCATACCTATCTGATTGGCCAATATGACAGTAAAGGAAAGTGATATGTTGTGCCTAAGGGGCTATAAAAAAATCCATACCCTTTGATCCAGTAATTCTACTACTAGGTCTGTATCCCAAAGCATTTTAAAAAGGTGCGGGAAAGGACCTACTTGTACAAAAATATAGCAGCTCTTTTTGGGGTGGCAAAAATTTGGAAATTGAGGGGATGTCAATCATTTGGAGAATGAGCAAATTGTGGTATATGATGATGGAAAAGTATTGTGCTGTAAAAAATGATGAACAGGATGATTTCAGAAAGAGCTGGAAAGACCTACATGAACTGATACAGAATGAAATAAGTAGAATCAGGAGAATATCATACACAGTAACAGCAATATTGTGGAATGATCAATAATGAAAGACTTAGCTACCATCAGCAGTACAATGATCCAGGACAATTCTGAATAACTTATGAAAAAGAATGCTATCCACCTCCAGAGAAAGAACTGTTGGAGTGTTGGAGTTGGAATGCAGATCAAAATATTAATATTTTTCACTTTATTTAGGTTTTTATTTTTGGAGTTTTGGTTTTATGAGTATTCTCTTACAAAAATGAACAATATGAACATGTTTTATGTGATTATATATACACATATGTATATATGTATGTGTATATATATATATACTTATATATATATAAACCCAGATCAAATTGATTACCAACTCTGGGAAGGGGGACGGAAGGAGGCAGTTTGGATCTTATAACTTCAGAAAACTCATGTGGAAAATTATTACATGTAATTTATAAAATAAAACATCTTTACAAAAATATATAAAAAATAAAGCAACAAAATCATTCATATCTTTTGGAATTTCCAAATCCACCAAAAGGTGTACATCCCAAGGATGTCAAAAGACAGAAACAAAGTTCTATTGTAACAAAAATATTTATTATTACAAATATTTAGTAACAGAACTGGAAACAAAGTGGCCACTAATTAGGCAATCCCTGAACAAATTGTGATACAACAATGAATGAAACATTTTTGCATAGTAAGAAATAACAACTCATCAAAACAAATGGCCAAATTTATATCAGATTTGTACAAAATGATACAAATGGAATAAAAAAATCCAGAGGGACAGATACACAATAACTATAACAATGTAAATGAAAAGACCAGTAGATGCCAAACTGAGCAACAAAAAACAGATAATCATACATATATTCATATCTCCCTTTTTTCTCAACAGCATTGGAGTGAGGCAGAGAGTGAACTTATAAAGACAAAATGTTACCTAAGTTGTCACTGTATCAGTTATTTTTTGTTCAACTATTTTTCTTTGTTACAAGTGTTCAGATCTGGAATAGGAGTGGGATGGGGGAGAAATAACAGATATAAAGACAAAAAATATCAACAAAAAAGTTTTAAGAGAACAAAATAATTTTAGATTGTATTTTTTAATATTTATGTATTTAGAATATTTTTCTATGGTTTAGAGGATTCATCATCTTTCCCATCCCTCTTCCCTCCCCGCTCCCAGAGCAGACAAGCAATTCCCCTGCGTTATACAAGTATCATTGTTCAAAATCTACTTCCATATTATTCGTATTTGCAATAGAGTGATCTTTTGAAGCCAAAACCCCAATCATATTCCCATCTAACCACATGATCAATTATCTGTTTTTCTTCTGTGTTTCTGCTCCCACAATTCCTTCTCTGAATGTGGATAGCATTTTTTCTCATAAGTACCTCAGAATTGTCCGTAGGTCATTGCATTGCTGCTAGTAGAAAAGTCTTTTACATTTGATTGTGACATAATGTATCAGTCTCTGTGTACAATGTTCTCCTAGTTCTGCTCATTTCGCTCTGCATCAATTCCTGGAGGTCTTTCCAGTTCATATAGAAATCCTCCAGTTCATCATTCCTTTAAACACAATATTCCATCACCATCAGATACCACAATTTGTTTAGCCATTCCCCAATCAATGGATACCTGCTCATCATTTTCCAATTTTTTGCCACTATAAAAAACGTGGCTATAAATATTTTTGTACGCGTATTTTTCCTTATTATCTCTTTGGGGTACAAACCCAGCAGTGGTATTGCTGGATCAAAGGGCAGGCATTCTTTTAAAGTTCTTTGAGCATAATTCCAAATTGCCTTACAGAATGGTCAGATCAATTCACAACTCCACCAGCAATGCATTAGTGTCCCAATTCTGCCACATCCTCTCCAACATTTTCCTTTGCAGCAATATTGGCCAATCTTCTAGGTGTGAGGTGGTACCTCAGAGTTGTTTTTATTTGCATTTCTCTAATCAAGGGTGGTTTAGAACACTTTTTCATGTGCTTATTGATAATTTTTATTTATTTATCTGAAAACTGCCTATTCATATCCCTTGACCATTTGTCAATTGGGGAATTGCTTGATTTTTTTGTGAATTTGACTTAGTTCCTTATATATTTGGGAAATTAAACCTTTGTCAGAGAGTTTTGTTATAAAAAATTTTCCCAGTTTGTTGCTTTCTAGAAGATTGTATTTTTTTAAATATGATTTGCTACAGAGACTTTGTGAAAGTATGCCTAGTCCTTTCTCATATTTTCATCAATGTGAATAATTCAAAAGAATCATAGCTGTTTTTCACTTTCTTCTAGAAGTGTGAAGCTATTTCAATTATTCATTGTTTTTTCATCTTTAGTGTATCTTTTAATTTGATATAACCTTTGTTCCTATTAGTCAATGGTCTAACTGTATAATATAATTCTGAAATTCCTTTTACATCAGTAAAAAGCCATTTCTTGTTAAGATCAAATTCATGTATCTTTTACATTTTACATTTATATAGCACTTTAAGGTTTGCAAAAATATATTACAAATACCTCATTTTACCCTCACAATAACTTGTTGGAAACCATTGAGAGAAATAGGGTCTCTAACAAATATTTTTATCCAGACCCCATCAAAGTTAATACATTGACTTGGTTGACCTGAAGGGATCAGGTCAGATGATGGATAGCATATCTGAGATAAAAAGCTGGACCCCTCCTGATGGCTCCTTTTTATTATTGAAAACATATTAACTTAGTTTTTAGGATAGCCTCAAGTTTTATAAAAGGCCTCTAAGTACCGTATAGTAAACCAGCAGTTAAGGAGTTAACAGTTTTTCTCCAAGACAAAAAAGGCAGAAATTAAGCAAAAAGCTACTTGAACTCTGAAGCTGTTCCCAGACAGCCCAAGGTCAAAAGCAGGCAGTTAGATACTCTTCACATTCAGCCAGCTGCTTTCCACCCCATGCTGTTAAAGGCTCATTCATTGAAGATATTTTTTGAAGTATGGAAGCTTTTTCCTGAAATAACTCTTAGATTAAAAAAATGAGGCTCATTTCTAACTTTGTCTCATCTGGGCTTAATCTTCATGGGAGAAACTTTTGTAAGTCATATGTCAATCATGAAGTAATTGTAACCTTGAATGTCTGTGCAGTTGCAAAACTCCTTTATGCTTTGTGAGAAATTATTTTTTTGAAAATGACAAAGAATGCTCAGAGACATTTCTTTGGAGCAGCTATGGACTAACCATTAGTCTATCTGTTCTCAATTTTCTGCTTCCTTCTTATCATCCAACACCATTGAACACTATTTAAAATCCTTGTTGATATAGAGTTGGACCTCTATAATAATTATGATATATAGGCATTATTATTTTCTCCTTTTTACAAATAAGGATAGGTGGATTAGCCAGTATCACAGAGCCTCTACGATGTCTGAGATTAGCTTAAGCCTGGCATTCTATCCACTACACTAATTTAGCTATCTAAATTATTGATGTTCTTTCAATCACTGTTTTTGAGGATCATCTGTGATTCCCCACCTCCCCTACTTTTTTGGGGGTCTTGTAAAGTATCAATTAATACTTTCAAGCTTATGTTGCTTCCAACATAGATTCCCTCTGGGTATACTG
Source organism: Gracilinanus agilis (assembly GCF_016433145.1). Taxonomy (NCBI): domain Eukaryota; kingdom Metazoa; phylum Chordata; class Mammalia; order Didelphimorphia; family Didelphidae; genus Gracilinanus; species Gracilinanus agilis. The sequence goes on along the minus strand of NC_058131.1, from coordinate 656,211,652 downwards.
GTCTGGCCTGGCCACGCTTTTTTTCTTTGCTTTCTTAAATGACATTTCTATTTTTCCCTAAAGACCTTTAGGGTACTAAAAGTCCAAATATGGTAGTCTATACCATGGATGATAAAAATAGCTTGTTATAGAAACATCAACATATTAACTAGAATAATAACACCCATATATAATAGAAAACATTGATATATTTATTCCATTTCATGTCTATTTGCTTTCATCTGGACATTTCATTTACAGTGATGGGCAAACTATTCCCTCCTCAACCCCCCCCCCCCCCAGGGTGAGATCCAGGCCATAGTTTGCCTATCACTGCCTTAAGCAATTCCCTAATCACTACAACCCTACATCCAGATGTAGTGATTAGGGAATTGCTTAAGGCAAACTATGGCCTGGATCTGGCTGGTAGGGAATAGTTTGCCCATCACTGTATTATTAGGTTGAGGGGAGGGGGAAACATGCCAAACTTTCTGCAGAATCATTTTTGTTTCCACTATTTTTTACTTTTATAACAGGACATTGTTTATAATCTGCCATATTATTTTACAAATTATTTTGCATTCTAAAACAATGTTGCTCTTGGCTACCAGCTTTTGCTGGTTTATGTGTTTCCTAGGCTTTTTTGGCCTCCTCATTGTGATAGCTGTTTTGCATCTGCTTCAACTCTTCTAGGAAACAGTAATATTCAATGTCAATATATTTGCTTTTCCGCAATGAATAGGTCAGAATAAAGCTGTTTAAATTATTCACTTTTCTGACCTTTAGTGTTTCTTTTAATTTTATATTATTTTGACCTTTTTTCCTATTAGTTAATGGTTTAACATGCACGATGATGATTCTAAAATTCCTTTCACACCAGTAAAAAGTCATTTACTGTTAAGATAGAATCAATTCCATTTTTTGTGGTATTATTGAGTATTTTATGTCATACCTTTATATTTCTATTTTGGGAGGAAATATTCATGAAATACAAGTATGAGTCTTTTGAATTATCCACAACCTTTGGCTACTTTTGTTTCTCAAGTCTGAACCATGTTTTCCTTTTATTTTCACCATCATCCCCTGGGATCCCCTCAACTTTGAAGTGGATATCAAATTATACAAATAGCAGGCATATATCAAGGTCAGTGGCAGATCTAGCAGAGAATATTTTAGTAATTTCTTCCTCTCTTCAGCACCTGACTGACCTAAGGGTAGATAGATAGATAGATAGATAGATAGATAGATAGATAGATAGATAGATAGATAGATACACAGACAAACATCCCATCTCACTTTAGGCCAATAATAAATGTTGACTCACCCTAGAAGCTACTACCTATCCTAGTCTGGCTAGTCACCTAAGAATCCACACTCTATCATGCCTAACCAGTCCCTGGGCTAGTGTTACCAGTAAGATAACCAAAGGGGAAAAGGGTTCTAATCCTTGATTCTCCACCTATGGAACCTATTTAACTTTTCTAGTCCTTTATTTCTTTTTCCCCACCCAAGTTATATTGTCTTCTGTTTTAATGACAATTTCCCCTTAATTTCTACCCCTTTCCTGGTCCTTTCATTGAACCTTTTTTCTAAATAAAGAAAAAAATCTCTAAGCAACATTCACAAACAGGAACAAAATAGACCACATCCATAATCTCTCACCATTCTATTGAAGGAAATTAGGCATATCAGCAGCTCTCAAAGCCTAAATTTAGTCATTATGATTAAGCAGTTAATTGTTTTAAATTTTTTCATTTAAATTATCATAGCCATTTTGAATACTGTCCCCCTGACTCTTCTTGCTTCAAGATCTCAGGTCAGACAAGCCTTCACATGTTTCTTTGAATGCCTCATATTTGTCATAACTTATGACACACCAATATTTCATTACACTGAGATCATTAATCAATCAGCAAATCATGATTAAACACTTAGTAGGTTCTAAACACTATTCTACATTCTTAAGATACAAACCCAAAAATGGAATAGTCTTTGCCCTCATGGAGTTACATATATGTATTTTGTTCTGTTGTGTCTGATTCTGAGACTTCATTCAGGGTTTTCTTGGCAAAGATACTGGAATGGTTTGCCATTTCCTTCTCCATCTTATTTTACTGATGAGAAAACTAAAGCAAACAGAGTTAAGTAACTTGCCTAAGATCATACAACTAGGAAGTGTCTAAGGTCAGATTCAAACTCAGGAAGAGGAGTCTTCCTGACTCCAGGCTTGGCCCTCTATGCATTGTGATGCTTAGCAACTCATGTACATGTACATCATCAGGGTAGAGCCAAGATGGCGGAATAATCCTCAGCAGCTCTGTGCCACCATGAGAATCCTCTCCAACCAATGATTAAAATATCACCATAAAACGAATACAGGAGTTAAAAAACCAACAAGGAGAAAGAGTGAAACAACTTTCAAAAAAGAAAAACCCAAAAGGTAGGCAATGAACATCTGGGGCACTGGGGTGAGAGGAGAACAGACCCAGCAAGAAGTTGTAGCAAGGAGGGAAGAACAAACCAAAAGCGAGCCGCATACCCCTACCCTAACCCCACATCTGCTGTCTAAGGTTCAGTTCGGGAACCTATACCTGAGCCACCATACATATACATCATCCTCTAGTCTTATGGAACTTACTTCCGAAATCTAGGATGGAATGGGAACTTAGAAATCATCTAGTCCAATTCCCTCATTTTATTTTATTTTTTAAACTCTTATCTTCACTCTTAGAATCAATTCTGTGTTGGTTCCAAGGCAGAAGAGCAGTAAGGGCTAGGCAATGGGGGTTAAGTGACTTGCCCAGGATCATAGCTAGGAAGTGTCTGAGGCCAGATTTAAACCTAGGACCTCCCATTTCTAGGCCTGACTCTCAATCCATTGAGACACCCAAGTCCCTCTCCCCAATTCCTCCATTTTACAAATAAAGAATATGAGCCCAGAAAGGTTAATTCACTTGTCCAAAGTTGTATGGGTAGTAAGTTATAGAGAGGAAAGTAAGAATCAGATCCTTTGACTGATCAGCACAATTTTCACTGAACCACACTATCCCTGTCATATGCCACAAATATGTTCAACCATTCAATTCAATCACAAAGCCTTTATTAATCATCTCTGAAAGGCATTGAATAAGGCTCTAGGAATACAGAAACAAAAATGAAAACAATTCCTATTGTCAAGAATCGAAATTCTCTTGGAAGAAAATAACATATACAGATTAGGCAATACAAAAAATATAAACACTTTACAAAATAATTTCAGAGTGGGAAGAAGTGAAAACAGCTGTGAAGATATGGAAAAACTTAGTAAAAGGGACACTTTAGCTGAGCTTTGATTGACTAGGAACTCCTATAAGTAGTGAAAAGGAGGGAGAACACTCCAGACATGAAGGGCAATGAGACAGTAGAAGAAATGTTTTGTACAGGGAGCAACAAGTAGGCCAGTTTCACTAAAACAGAGTATGTGGCCTGCAACTAGTGAAATATGTCTGAAAGACAACTTGGAGGTGCACTGTGCTTTACATAACAAACAAAAGCACTGAAACTCCTTGGACAAGGATTGAGAGAGAGAGATAATACATATTCACTTTGTTTTTGTTTTCTTTTTTTCTTTGCTACTACAAAAATTAATTCTTTTGATATTTTGGAATAAATGGGCCCTTCTGTCTTTGACCTCCTTAGGATATATATTTAGAAGTACTAATAGGTTAAAGGGCATGAATATGAGAGCCAGGCCTAGAGACAGGAGGGCCTAGGTTCAAGTCTAGCCTCAGACATTTCCCAGCTATGTGACACTCAGCAAGTCATTTGACCCCCATTGCCTACCCTTACCACTCTTCTGCCTACACAGTATTGACTCCAAGACAGAAGATAAGGGTTTAAAAATTAAAAATAAAAATAAAGGGCATGAATAGTTTATTGACTTTTCTAACATAATTCCAAATTGTTTTCCAGAACAGTTGGGCCAATTAATAATTCCAAGAAGACTGTATTAATATACCTGCTTTTCCCAAGTCCTACAACATTGACTATTTCTATATCATTTTTATCAACTTGAAACAGTGAGGTTGAACCTCAAGAGTTATTTTTAATTTACATTTCTTTTGTCAACCTGGAAAAACACCAAACCACCAAAGCAGATACAAAAGAATATGTCTTTAATCAGAACAAGGGAGACAATACTCTTATGGATACCATATCAGGTTACCTACACACCACATAGAGCCAAGCTCTAGGACTCTGGGAGGACTGTATTTGGGGAAAATAGCAAGAAGGGGAATTTTCCTATTGAACTGAAGAACTTGGGGTTTAATAAATACTTTAGGGAATACAGGAAAGGAAGAATAACTGATTGGAATGCTGGGAGGCTAGGGAAAGAAAATTCTAGCCAGAGACTAGAATACTTCATAGTAGCCTAGTCACAATAAGAGAAACTTAGAAGACAAAAGGGCACTTAAGACTTTACAACTAAGAATTGTAGGAGTCTTCTTTCACATTTGGGTATCTTTGGTTTTATTTGGGGGTTTTGGTTAGTATGGGCTCTTACAACAATGACCAACAAGGAAGTGTGTTTTGCATGACAATAAAAATGAAAAAAGAAAATAAGATAAATGAAAAAAAGAATTTACATCCTCCACTCCTATCTAATGAGCTCAATGGGTGATTGATGGCCTATTGTTCAGTCTGGGACAAGGATCAGTCAGAATTTCCTGACAAGGATAAATTTAGGGTTTCATAAAACAAGGCAGACGCTTTATTAACTACTTAAAGTAATCTTTCTTGAGGTTTGTCAGCTGTATTTTTGGAAATTCAAAGTTTGTCCCACCACTTGAGAACTAGCCTGAAGAAAAATCCCAAACAGACTTTGTCTTACTTAGTCTGAACAATGGACCACCAAGCATCCATTAAGTGTTCTCAATAGGAGTGATAAAAATGCTCAAATCCTCAGTCACCCTTTTTGTCTTGGAAATTTCCCCCATTGTATCAGAGATCCATTCCCAAGAAGATCAGCACCTGATTGGAGCCATCCTTTTGTATCCTTTATAGTTTATAGTTTAGACCACTCCCTGATTCCCTAGCCTCTGGCTACAGCCTCTTTCCCAAGCTTATTTGCAACCTGGCTGTGTATGTTTGCTGTACTTAATTCCCCAAAAGGTATATAAATCCCCAAGTTCTATCATTCTTTGGAAAATCATCTTTGGCAGTGGCTTTTCTCAGAGACATTTCGACCAGAGTGCCAGAGCTTTGGCTCTGTGTGGTATTAAGTGCTGACTGTGTGATGGCCAAATATTGGGCACTCTTGTCCTTATTAAAGATTTGGTCTTTTTGACTATTTTTGTGGTTCTAAGTGTTTTTCCAAGTTGTCAGGTTGTTGATAATTTGTAAATCTTTCAAAATATTTGTTAATATCCTTTGATCAGTTTGTCTGTTAGGGAGCCCTTGATTTCAAACTCTAAAAACTGAGGTGAAAGATGCAAGTTTCTTAGTTATAATTCAGTTCTGGCTGAAAGGTTCTGCTATGTTAGGTTAGAAGGACAATTCTGGAGTTAGGAGAGGTCCTTCAGACCTCTTCTTAATATCACTCTAGATATGCCAGGAATTCCTACATCAGGGCAAATTCAATTGATGCTAAGTAAGGAGTGACCACTCCTCAGTGTGGTTGAAGTAGAGGTCATAGGAGTGGAGGAAACTAAGGGGAAAGGTCTTGTGTGTTAGAAAGGACTGAGGCAGAGATGAGATGAAGGAGGAAAACTGCTGCTTCTTTTGCTACCTTCCCTGCTGATTCTAGGTGTTCTGAGTAGTAAGTCCCAATGATAAGTGGCACATTAGGGATTAGGTGGGAGAAATTGATGGGAGATGAGTGTGATGGACATGGTCCCTTAAGAAGTGCCAATATTAGGGCCAAGTAAGGATGCTATCTATGCTGGTATCCCAGGAAGAAGGAGAAAGTAAATACATCCCTCCCCCCCAATGCCTTCATGTCATTGCCTAGGCCAGTGATGGCAAGCCTTTTATAGACCCAGTGCCCAAACTGCAACCCTCACACTGCATGTAAGCCACCCTCCCCTTACAGGAGAGTGAAGAAGTGCTCCCATTGGCCTGCTGAGCAAAGGGGCAGGTGATGTGAGAAATGTCTTCAGGCACATGAAGAGAAGGAGAAGGGAGCCCTCCCCTCCATCACTCATGCCATAGGTTGGCTAACACAGGCCTAGGCTATCAGGCTAAGCAGCAGGAGTTAAGCCCATGAATATCCTGCCTTTCCCAACCCTACTCCAACTTAAGAGAAAGGGTCAGTGAGGCAAGATGGCCATTCCTAGCTTCTATCAGGCATATATTCTACTATTCTTTGATAACTAGTCATGGGTCTAAATTCATTCCAGGTCAATGATCTATATGAACACCCTTACAATCCTATCGAACCAATGCAATAAATGATCTAAAGCCCTACTTTTACCTCTCAGACTTACCAGTCTTGATCCCCACTGGTTCTGTCTTTCTGGCTATTTATTTTTCAGGTGTGGTCAAAGGACTAATAAAGTTACAAACTCTCAGGGAAATAATCTTTATAAGATCTAAGAAAATAATCTGAGAGGAACTCATTCAGAGGGAATTGTTTCCCTCACCTATACTACTTAGTTTTTCTACCCCCACCTGAAATAAGGTTTACACTAGAGATGGAGAGTTGCTAAGAAAAAAGAACTTGAAGGCCTCCACCTTCAAACTACCCCTCCCAAGGGTCTAGAATTTTTTAAGATGGTAAAAGATCCCTGACCCTTTAAAACTCCTCCCTTTCCCTTCTCTTCTGAACCACTACTATGAAACTTTTTTTTTTAAAGATCTGAAGTAATTTTAAACACTCTAGGCTGAGAGCTCAAGAGAAATTGTCACCCATACCTATTTTTTTAGCTGTGGTCTCTGATATTAGCACACTAGCAAAATGCCAAAACACTTCAACCACAAACTCCAAACAATTTTGGACTCAATCAAACATTGCCATCCTAAGATAAGGACTCTGAGCCTTTCTACACAAACTCCCCTACCCACTTTCTAGGCCATCTTCTTCTCAAACTCTCAGAAATTCAAGTAGATGGTAATGCAAAATGAGAGGAGTGTGGATTAAGGAGGAATTCTCAGTTAGAGTTATTCCTCTCCTCTCAGTAGTTTTCCATCCAGGAACAACAGAATGGAGTGAGGATGACTCAGTAAAACTGACATGGGGGTGGGGTGAGGAACCTCCTGTTCACAGAGCTGAATCATTTTCCAGGACCTTCAACAAATCTGAGGTTGAATAGCTAGAAACTTTAGATCCAGGTTTGCTTAAAGTATGATGGGGTACCTAGTGAAGCAGGGAGGGTCCCTGATTAACCAGCTCAGAGAATCTCCTCAAGAAAAGTGCTAGGAATAGAAGCAGGCTTTCTCTGGCTCATCTGAAAAGGCAACTGCTTTTTTGGAGTTACAGGGTTTGATTCTCTCAGCCCTAAATATCTTCCCATACCTGCCTTACCATAAGGCCAGAAATAACACCTTTTGGGTTAAGACATTATCTCTGTTAGGCCTCTGTTAAATTGTATTATGTAAGAGATCCAGCACATTAAATCCATTAGGTTGGAAGAGCCCTAAGGTGAGAGCAGCTAGGTGTCTTAGTGGGTTGAAAAGCAGGCCTGGAGATGGAAGATCCTGGGTTCAAATTTGACCTCAGACACTTTCTAGCTGTATAAACCTAGGCAAGTCATTTTACCCCAGTTGTCTACCCCTTACCTTTTGATTCTAATGCAGAAAATAGATAGAGATAGAGATATATTTTTTAAGAGCCTTAAGGAGGCACCAAGAAGATTAGTAATGTCTGGTTTAGGATCTTTAATAAGATTAGAGGTCTGTTTGGCTAGAGATAAGGATGTGTTAACTTAGAAAAAACCGCAGAACTATTAAATAGTCATAAAATCACTCTTTAATCAAGGGAAAGGGGGATGAGGGCTACTTGACCTCTTATGCAGAGCTATGCCTTGTGCAGAGTCTAAATGAACACTGCTTCGCTCTGCTCCCTGATCCCCCTGGGAGTGCCACCTGCTAGATGAGGACTCCCCGGAACAAAGGAAATTGGGGAACTTATATACCGTTTGGGAAGATCCAAGGGCTGGGGAAGATGATTGACATTATACTGACAGGATACAATCAAGCTAGAGAAAGGGATCATAGCTAGAGGCTAGGGTGTAAGGGAAGGGGCTGCTTACACAATGGATACTAAAGGATGGTCCCGGCCCAGGAGTGTCTTCCTGGGACAGGGTCTCAGATACTGTGGGGAAGACTGCCTAAGACAAAAGGGTATTTAGCATTTACCCTAGGGTCCATTATTCAGTTTGCAACTGCTAGCCTGAGATTCCCTTCGGGGTGGATTCTCACTGGAACTGGGAACAAGCACAAGCTTTGGGGGTCTCCAACCTACAAACTATTTCTAAACTTGGGGTTCATCATACCTCACTAAGCTACAAGTTTGGGAACTCTAGATTCCATGTTGACAGATGATATTACTAGAAGGGAATAAGGGATCCTTTTCCCCTCCTTTAAACTTTTGCCTTCTGGCTTAGAAATTATACTAAATATGGGTTCAAGGCAAAAGATCATTAAGGACTAGGCAATTGGGGTTAAGTGACTTGCCCAGGGTCACACTGCTAGGAAATGTCTGAGGTCATTTTGAACCCAGGTCCTCCTGTTTCCAGGCCTGATTCTCTATCCAGTAAGCAACCTAGCTGACCCAGGAATTAGGGATAATTAAGACAGATTTGACTGATGTCATCAGATGCTTCAATCAGAAACAATAGTATAGTATGGCATAGTAGAATAAATACAAGCTTGAGAATCTGAAGATTTGAGTTTTAGTTCAGTTTCTGCCACTAATTAGCAATAAGACTATGAGCAAGACACTCCTATCTTTTTCTTCATCCGTGAAATGAAAGGATAGAACTAAATAACTTCTGAAGGCTCTTCCAGCTCTAAAATCTTGTAATTCTATCTAGAAAGCATATAAAGAAAGGAGTTCAGGGACACTGAGGATAGAAAGGAGAGAATAGTCAGAGGGAGACATAATGATCACTTGAATAATTCTGATCCAAGACTATCTTAAAATAACAAAAACAAATCTTTATCAAGACCTCTGTGTACTCAGTTCATTAGGGTCACAGAAGACCACAAGGTCACTGATCTCCTGACAGGCCTACCTTTAGAACCAGAATTTTAAAAGTTGGGATATGTGTGCAGATTAATAGCATTTGGGGTATATGTTCATATATTTGTAGACATTTTCATGAGCATGAACCCACTAAAGCATGTTTCCTGTTACATGGAGGCACAAGTAGGAAAACTGAGGCAGCAAGTGATCCATTGAGCTACCTGGAATCTAACTATATAGAACTTAAGAGTCAGAATTTTGGAAATTCAAGAAAGGGATACTTAATTTGGCTCCATCTTCTAAACTTCTTTGTTACTAAATCCTCCCAATTGAGGTCAAAGTCCTAGCTAGCAAAAATCAGGATTTGGCCTTCTGGAAAAGTCAGCAGGGAAGGGGTACCACAGAGCCATGTGTATAATTCTAGATGGGGAAGAATTAGGGGAAGGGGGGAGAAAGTTACATGCTATGGTAGCTGCTTCAGATGGAAATAATAAGCAAAGCTTCATAGGATAAGACAGAAAGACTCTTCTACTGCCTACTAATCTATAGTTATCCCAATACAGGTCTCTTGGGGTCTACTACAAACTACCTAGTTCTGGTCCTTCTCCCATAACAATGTTGAAATAAACTTAGACCATTCTGAGCTGAATTGGCAGAGAAATACCTTCATCACTGTCCAGATTGCATTGGGTTAAACTCTACAACTTGACTCCCTCCAAGTATAGGACTCCAGGATATGCTACACAAGATCAATCATTGAATCATAAGCATTTGTTAAATATTTATGTGTTTAATAAATGTACCAGGTTATAGAAATACCAAGACAAATGGCATTTTCTTGCCCTCTATGAATTTGTATTTCATGAGGGAGATATCATATACATACATAAGAATATGTAGAAAAAAAATCAAAATAAATATAAAATAATTTTGAAAGGGAGGGCAGTGGCAGCTGGGAGAATCAGGAAAGGTTTCTTGTAGAAGGATGGCTTTCCAGGAGAACAAAGGAGCCACACAAGCTCCAAGCTGCCTGTGTTTTAGGAGAGGCATAAACAGTGAATACCACACCAGGGAAGACAACAGGGGAAATAATAGATCACTATAATCAAGACAGTGCAAGCCTCTGAAAACTTAACCTTTCTTCCTTCTTTCCAGTCTCTCATAGGTTATGTCATAAAAATTTTGCCAGCCAGACCAAAATACACTAGCCCCAAAGGCAGGGCGGGGTAGGTCTAACTATTTCCTCATTCTGAAAGTAGTTCCTAATGTTCAGTTCTGAAGCAGTCTCAGTTAAGTCACTCTTTCAGCCTCTTCTTGATAAAGTAGCTTTTGCTGAGTCTCTGAACTGCTGTTGCTAACCAGGCCAAGGACTAGATCTGAAACTTTCTAGAGTCCCACATTGCTGCTTTTTCCTTCTTACTGCTGAAATCTGTAGGCCTCTTTTCAGAATAACACTTTTTAAAAATTCGTAATTGAAAGAAATGTTTGATTTCAATTAGAAGCTAGTGAAAATAAACATAATTTTTTTCCTCATCCAAGTTTATCAATACCCTAAAATCTATCCATGACCCTTAGGTTAAGACCTTCTATTGTAGGTAGTGATTAATCAATCCTCTTAGGAGAAGCAACATCAGACACCAATGGCAAAAATCAACATATGCCATTTTGATTTCCCTTTTCTTTCTTCTTATACCCCCACCCAGTAATAAAATAATGCTTTAGACTCTGGTGCTGATGGACTGATATATAATGCAAAGTAATGGATAATTCAAAAATTTGATCATGCAAATATCCTATTCATAATGAGAAAGATTCTAAAGGAGGCAGTCTCTGCTATTATATGGAATCCAGAATATGAATTATTCAGGTTATGGTTTATCCAAGTCTAGATGTTGGACTGGGGAGATAGATAGATAGATAGATAGATAGATAGATAGATAGATAGCTGGTAAATTTATCTTAATTTGTAAAGCAGCAAAGAGGGTTATCCAGAAATGTAAGAGAATTATGATTCATGCATGGATATGATGTGCATGGTCTGACTTCCAAGTTTCTTGGAGGACAAGCACCAGTGACCTTGCTGGCCAATGAGAATCTGAAGCAGAGAAAGTGAATGCCTTTTTTTGTTGTTGTTGTTTTTTTTTAGGTCTTCTAGCACCTGAGGCAAGGGATGAAATGATAATCATCCAAAGTAAGAGTCTCTCTCCCTCTTTCTCATTCTTTCTCTCTCTTTCTCATTCTCTCCATGATATAAAGAAAGTAAAACACTGAGTATAGTTGTTGCTTTTTCAAATCCCACTTCTGACATAGAAATAGCTCTGGGACTACCAAGCAAGCCACTTAACATTCTAAGCCCAAGTTTCTTCATCTGTAAAATAGGGAAAATAAAATCTAAAAGACCTACTTCATAGGGTTGTTATGAGGTCCAAAAGGAGTATGCAAAATGTGTTTTGTAAACTTTAAAGGTTTTTATAAATTATAGTATTTTCTTTTTTTAATTAACAAGTATTTATTTTATCTACCACCTACCCCATCTCTCAATTGAAAAAATTAAAATCGAAAGAAAAAGAAAAAGAAAACCCTTGTGACAAATATGCATAATCAAGCAAAACAAATTCCTGTATTGACTATGTCCAAAAAAATGTATGCTCATTCTGCAGCTTGACTCATATCCCCTCTCTATCAGGAAGTGGGTAGCATGGACTATCACTGGTCCTTTAGATTTCTAGTTGGCTATTGCATTGATCAAAGCTCTTAAATCTTTCAAAGTTGTTTGAGTCTACAATATTGTTTTTATTGTAAAATTGTTCTCCTGGTTTTGTTCACTTTACTCTATGACAATTAATTCAAACTTTCCCAGTTTTCAATGAAATCATCCCTTTAAGCCTTTCCCCAACTGATGTGTACCCCCTTAGTTTCTTATTATTTGTCACTTCCAAAAGGGCTGCTATAAAGATTTTTGTACATGTAAGTCCTTTCCCTCAGTCTTTTATTTCTTTGAGCTATACAAAGGTAAGTTATTCTTGTGTAGCAGAAAAGTCAAGCTGTTGAAATTAGTTCATAAATTAAAGAAATCATGAGATTATCCATCTATTCCAAATCTCTTATTTTGCAAAGAAATAAGTCATTTGTCTAAGATTCCCCAAATAGTAAATTACTGTAGTCAAGTCTTGAACCAGTCTGCTGATTTCAAAGACAACCCTCTTTCCAACAAACCACAACATCATTCATCAAGGAATAAAAATAGGTCAAGGAAAAAAGAGGGAAGCTAACACAGGGGATTGATGTGGAATCAGAGCAAATTCTCAATGTGTATGAACAATGTTTCATTTCCTCAAAGATAGGCTTCTCTTGTCTACTTTTAACTATGAAGCATTCCCAGGGGCCATGCCTTAAAAATTACATTGTAGTTGTAACTGGATACATGCACAATACTTTTCTTTCTTTTTTTTAGCCTATTTCTAAAAATTAATTTGTTGGCTACATTAGATTTCCCAGGTATTTTCCCCCTCTTCTCCCTTCTCCACAATAAAGAAGACATCACTTGACCAAAAAAAAAAAATTTATATATAAACTATGTCTTTAACATTTCTATTTGTCAGTTCTTCATACTACTTTCTTTAGGAGGAATAAGTTTGTTAAATTGTTGACAAGAAGAAGAAACTTCAAGAGGTCATTTAATCCATTAACCTATCCACTTGCCTTTGCCCACTAACAGTTTATTGTTCACATGAAGTCTAGGTACTTCTGCGAAAGTTCAGAACACAGGCATTTTCAGATCGATACCTGGCTAAATATGAAATAATGCTTTTGGGGAATGAACCTATAATGCTAAAGAGACACAACACCTTAAATCAAGCTACATTATGACTTGATTTGCCAACACAAGGGGAACCATTGCATGATTGTGAAACCGTAGTACAATTAATAGAAAGACCTCAAGAAAATCTGTCAGACACACCTCTTGACAACTCTGGCCTGATCTTATTTATGGATAGATCATCTTAAATGCAGAATGGAACAAGATTTACAGGTGCTGTTGTAGTAAGTGAATTTGAGACCCTATGGTTTGCTTCACTATCTAGGAACCTAAGTGTTCAGGGAGCAGAATTAATTACTTTAAAACATGCATGCAAGTTTGCAAAAGACAAACGTGAAAATATTTACACCAATTCCAAATATGCATTTGGAATTTGCCATGCTGTTGATTCTCTCTGGCTTCAGAGAGGATTTTTAACATCTAGTGGGAAAAGAATTGCTCATGCAGAAATAATTTGAGAATTCCTATCATCTCTCCAACTACCAAAGGAGTTGGCAGTGATTCACTACAAAGATCATTCTTTAGGACAAGATTTAGTTGCCAGAGGAAATCATAGGGTGGATATGGATGCATGATATGCTGCGCAAAATGCTCCAGCTTCCATTATGAATCTCTCTGTGATATATACCACAGATGTAGAGAAAGCATACAATGACAAAGAGGTTCAGAAGCGTAAGCAAAATTTTGGAGCTAGAAAAGAAAATGGGATTTGGATAGCATCAGTGGGAAAACCAATTCTTCCAAAAGCATTTTACTCTTTCATCTGCCAAGCAATACACAAAAAGGGTTATTTTGGGACACAAGCATTAATTGATACTGTCAAAAGAACTTGGATAGCTCCAGGAATTAGTACTGTGGCAAATAAAATCTGCTCAGCTTGCTCTGTGTGTGCACAATATAACCAAAGCATATTTAAACAAAAAGGTTTTGGTGGTCGTCCACTAGTTCATACACCATTTGAGCATTTACAAATAGATTATATCAGCTTGCCCAAATCAGGAAATTTTAAATTTTGCTTAGTAATAGTGGACCATCTAACTAGATGGCCAGAAGCTTTTCCATCTAGTAAAAACACATCAAGCTTTGTAGCCAAAATCTTGCTGAAAGAGATCATTCCAAGATTTGGTATGCCACTGAGAGTAGATTCTGACAAAGGGAGCCATTTTACAGATTCAGTTCTAAAACAAGTTTATGAGAATCTGGGTATCATGCCAAAATTTTATGTCTCATATCACCCACAAATTTCTGGGCAGGTGGAGAGACTAAACAGAGAAATCAAAAGTATGGTTGGGAAATTATGCATGGAAACTCATTTGAAGTGGCCAGAGATTTTACCTCTAGCACTATTCTATATGCACACTAGACCAAGAGGAGAAGTGCATATCTCACGATATGAAATGTTATTTGGATGTTCACCATTGCAGGCAAAAAGTTTAAGACAGGTTATATATTTATCCTTGGAGGAGATCTTGCACTTGCTGAATATATCACAGAATTACAAAACAAGGATAGAGATTTACAAGAAATGGGAATTTTAACTCAAGGGGGTCCATCAGATTATGCACTCCATACAATAAAACCTGGAGATTCAGTTTACATCAAAAACTTTAATAGAACTACTGCAACACAGCCTTTATGGGTAGGAACTTTTAAAGTTATTTTGGCAACACCTTTAGCTATTTGTGTATTAGAGAAAGAATCCTGGCTTCATTGCCTGCATGTGAAAAAAGCAAAAGCAGCAGAAGAGATTTCATCAGACAACACGGCACAGTCAAAAAGACATCAGAAGAGGAAATGATTCAAGAAGAAGACTAACTTAGAGAAAAAGAGCAAGATAGAAACAAAGGAGAAAACAACATAGAAGAAACAGAGAAGATGACAGCTAAAAGGACGATTCAATTGTAACAAAGACATTGAAAAAAATCATCACAAAGAAGAGGAATACAGACTGATTATGGACATGAACTGTAAGATTTTTGTGCCATTCTAACATTACACATTTTCACTATAGTTGCAAACAAACACTATATAGTAACAACACAAAGACAGAAGACAGTAGCAGAGGAGGTGACTTTAAAGATTTAGTAAATATTCACTACAAAATAACATACACATACACATATAGGACACATTTCTTACAAACTCTACAACAACATAATCAGGTGATGAATATTTGTAGAAATGAATTAATATAGATAAATCACGTTGGTAAAATAATAATTGTATGCATTAAATTAATAAAATCTTATCTCACAGGAACACTTTATATGTTCCTAAGAAATAACATCAAGAAAACATATATATTTTTCAAAAGAAAATCTTTAAGGTTTTCTTAAACTATCTTGGGGAGGAAATTTATTTTCCTCTTGCAACATGTAAATAGTTTGTACATAATGCATACACAGTTGTAGAAATTGTATATATCTGTTTACTTCTATAGATGTGTATATAGTTAAATTGTTACAAAGTTTTAATTTTATTAGTATAGTAAGTTGATTTTGAGTTTTAATGTAGTTAATTTTGATTTTCTGTATTAGCGATAGGTGAATTGTTCAAACAAGATTTATAAAATGCAGTTTGCATGAGTTTTGTATAGTTATTATTTTGCACTTTAGTTTTTTGTAAAACATAAGTTAAATTGGTTTTTTGTAACTGTATTTTATTGTTTCAAATGTTTTTCAAAACTTTGCATTTTGAATTTTGAATTTCTGTAATTGTAGGTTTTGCACTTGCATTTGTGTAACTATGTTTTCATTGAAATTTTCTTTAATTTATAACCCTAGTACAGGTTAGCATAGATAAGTTTAGCAATAAGAATAGGATAAGATAAGCATAAGATTAAGACTATTTTTAAGGAAATATAGTAATAATATGATTAGGTATAGCTTTAGAATTACACAGAATAAAGAGCATATGGGAGAGATCTTTTATCTCTCCATATGCTCTAAGGGGGAAACTATAAGGATGATATTAGAAAATAAGTATTGTTTTATTAGTTTAGAGATAATAAGTAGAGAAGCTGGCTTGAAGAAAAATTGGAATTTCAAATAGTGCTGAGAGAATGTGTTAATTTTAACTGTGGGAGTTATAACCTTTATTCTATGAGTTACACACTCTGGTTGTGGTGTTCCATGAGGGGCTTCTGGCAGAGCCACACACAGCTGCTTTCTCTCTCAGGGCTGGAGAAGGTAACATCTTTGCTTCTCTCTATCTCAGTCTGAGGGAAAAACTTGAAGGAGTGGAACGTTTTCTTTTCCAACTTGGGAAACACTATTCATTTATCTGTTACTGTCTATAGATTGGTTAAACTGTGAAAAGACTAAACAAAACCTGGTCTTTGGTTTGGACTCTGAGTCTGTTAAGGCTCAGAGTCCTAATCTGATTCTTGTGGAGACTCAACCAGCTAGCCTTGGTTATCTTTATAACTTAAAGGTGAAATTAAGAGTTAGAGTGGTTAGGTTTATTTAGAATAGTATAAATCTGGTTAGTTAGATCAGGGAGGATTAGCATAGCCTGTGAACTACAGTAGAAGTGGTTCCTTGAGGGACCTGGGAGTTTATTTGGGTGGAGTTAGAATCCCTTAGAATTAGAAATCCTTTCTCTTTGTACATATTTAAATAAATAGTTTATTTTTCAAAACAAGAGTCTCTTTAGCATTCCTTGAGCCTTGCATTGCTTGCCCTAATTTTTTTTTTGCGCAGTGTAATAGTTAAAATTAAATTATGAGGCTGCTAGTAGCTTTAATAACTTTATTAAGGGCTAGGCAATGGGGGTTAAGTGATTTGCCCAGGGTCACACAGCTAGGAAGTGTCTGAGGCCAGATTTGAAGCTAGGTCCTCCAGTCTCCATGTCTGGCTCTCAATTAACTGAGCCAACCCAATAGCATCTAAATTTCCTCCAAGTGGTAATTGATCGTCCTTTTCTTCTAATGCTTTACTCAGATAACACAGCTTAAGGTTGAACCTGAAGGAGAAAAAGTTATATTCTAATGACTAATTGAAATTTAGGATCTACCTCAATTATATGTTGTTGTTTTTTAAAAGTGTTATGAGAACATTGTACATAGTAACAGCAATATTGAATGATGCACAACTGTGAATGACCTTGTTATTCTCAGCAATCCAGTGATCCAAGACAATCACAGAGACTCATGATGAAAAATATTATTCACCTCCAGAGAAAGAAGTGATGGAGTCTGAATATATACCAAAACATACTGTATTTCAGTTTCTTTCTTCTTTTTTTGTTTGACATCTCTTCTACAAAATGACTAATATGGAAAAATGTTTTATATGATTGCACATATAAAATCTCAGATTGCTTATCATTTCAGGGAGACAGTGGGAAGGAGGGAGAGGATTTGGAACTCAAATTTTTTTTAGAAGTGAATGATAAAAAAGTATTTTTACATGTAATTAGGGCAAAAAAGTTATTTAAAAATTGTTTTGAGAAGGAATCCATAGACTTCATCATACTGTCAATAGAGTCCATGATACAGAAAATTAAAAGCCCTGCATTAGGGACTTCTTATCCAAACTACTCAGACTCAATTTTCTCTGAATAATACCTAAGGGCACAGTTATAGGGCCTTAAATTAAAAAGAGGGGGGGGGGTCACTCAACTGGGAACATGAAACTACATTTCTAGTGTTTCCTTCTCCTAATCCAAGCTGTTCATTTTCTTTCTTCCAACAGGAACCTGAAGAGATTTAGCCAGAGTATGTTAATAAGCAACACACAGGCAACACACACACACCTCTCTGTGTCTGATTCTCAAATCAGAACTAAGTTTGGGGATCAGGTCAGAGTCAAGGCTGAGACTGTTGTAAGAAAGCATAGTTCATATATTTTACAATTGGGAGAGGATAATTGTTATTCCCTCGTTTTATAGGTGAAGAAACTAAAGCTCATTGAAATAAATTGCACAAGGTTATAGATTTGATTGTTAGCAGAGTTGGGCAAAGAAACTGTTGATTAGTGGCAGAATTGGGACTACAACATAGGTCTCCTAATTCTTGTTTAGAGTTACTTTTTTTGGACCTAGAATCAGGAAAGCCCAAATTCAAATCCAGCCATAAGCCACATTTACTAGTTATGTGACCTTGGGCAAGTCACTTCACCTCTGTGTCAATTTCCTCATTTGTAAAATGGGAATAATAATAGCACCAACATTATTACTAGGTTGTAAGGATCAAATGAGATAATAAATTTAAAGTACTTTACACAGCACCTGGCATATACCAAGGTTATGTACAACTTAGCTATTATTATTATTTATTATTCACTATACCAAACTTCTTGTATGCTCTTTCAAATTTTACTTGAAGTATTATGAATTCTGCTTTTGACTCAAAGGGGTTTATTCAACTGCAGATTGCTGCCTTCCTTAAATACTCATTAAAACCAGTAGAGTCAACTGGATTAGGGTAATGAAGTATATTTGGGTTAATTCCTTTTTTCAGGGCTGATTGTTTTTTACTTCCACTAATGCATAGAAAACTCTTAGAAGGGGGCAGGGACATCTAGGTGGTTGAGTGGATGGAGAGCCAGGTCAAGAGACAAGAGGTCCTAAATTCACATGTGGCCTCAGAAACTTCCTATCAGTGTGATCCTGGGCAAGTCACTTCACACCCATGGCCTAGTCCTTACCACTCTTATGCCTTGGAACCAATACACAATATTGACACTAAGATGGAAGGTAAGGATTAAAAAAAAAAACTCTTGGAAGGGAAAGCAACTAACAGCTCCTATGATAATCCATTACAATATGAATCCATTAGAATATGAGTGCTGGAAGGAATCAGAAGATAAGAAAAGAAGTATCAAAATGCTTCGAAATTATATCATTTTAAGTTTCACATAGTGCTTTCCATATATTATTCCATTCTATCTCAGTTGATCCTTAATTACTTGCTGTTTTCACATCTGCAGATTGTTTTCTATCAGACCTTTCTATCCCATCTGTGACCTGGGAATGGAGATTTACAGAGGAGGAAGAGCATTAACAGTGGTGACAGAAGATGGTAGGTTCAACCAATCTCTGACACTACAGTTCTGAGCAAGTCTCTTGGAACCCTTCTGAATCTCAGTTTCTTCATCTGTAAAATATCTACCTATAGGGTCTTAAGGTCCTTGCAAAATGCTGTAAATGTTGCCATTATATGCTCTCTTTGTTTTCTTTTTGGCCTTGATAGTTATATTGGCTTTCTGGCTCCTGCATGTCTGGATCTCAGATCTCAGATCTATCTTTGATTCTTCCTTTCCCACATCTCCAGCTGTGTTAATTCTTCCCTACAAAGACAATGGTCTCTGGATTTCCTTTAGGTTATCTTCCTTCCAAAGTTTTATTCAAAGATCTGCATTATAAGCTGATAAAGCTGGAGTTTATAACCTGGGGTCCCTGGATAGATTTCATGGAAGCATGTTTAGTTGAGGGGGAGGAATTAATCTTTATTATCACTAGCCTCTAACCGAAATTCAGCATTTCTTTGTATTGTTTAAAAAAACGTTATTGTGAGTCCATAGGTTTCACCAGATTGTGTCAAAGGAGTCAATCACACACGCAAAAAAGGTAAAGAATCTCTGTGCTACAGTCCAGAGAGGTTTCTTATAATCCTTCTAAATCTCAGTTTCTTCATCTGTAAAATATCTACCCTATACGGTCTTTGAACAAAAGCGATATATATATATATATATGCATATATTTGTATATATATGATTCAATAAGATGGGGACAGAGTAATACACATCCAGTTCTCTTCCCCCCCCCCACCCTCTC
Organism: Gracilinanus agilis; assembly: GCF_016433145.1. NCBI lineage: Eukaryota > Metazoa > Chordata > Mammalia > Didelphimorphia > Didelphidae > Gracilinanus > Gracilinanus agilis. The sequence continues at coordinate 656,191,913 of NC_058131.1, read as the reverse complement.
CTCTTCTCCGAACTAACATAATCTTTTTCTTTTACAACCTCCACTCCCATTTTGATAGGCATCTCCCTCCCAATTCCCCACTTCCCCCACCCCCACCCCCTTGTCCAGGGCCATCTCCTCTTGGCAAAGCAGAAATATCCTCTAGGTTCTGGGATTAAAATCTTTAAATCTCTGAGTAGGTACAGGTCGATCAGTTTTGGATTGGGGGAGGGAATGAATGTGAATGCAGGGAGAGATTACTGAAGTTGATTTAGGTCTATCAACCCTGGACTCCAAGTTTTCTTGGGATATTTGATGGCGACCTTCGGGGTCATATTCAGTGATTCCGAAAAATTCATCTACAGGAACTTAGTCCATGCCTATATATGAGTTATATGTGGGTCTCAGATACCCATCTTGTCTATCTGCCTGCTTAGTCATGGCCCACCCCCACCCCCACCTTCCAACACATCCTGTCACCCAGCATGGGGCTCTAAAATTCCAGAGGACAGAATTCTTGCCTGGGATATGGGAAACAAAAAAGTGAAGGCTAAAATGGGGAGACTTCACATAATCAGATTCCCCGAGTCTATGATTTAAATAGGGGAGGAGGTGATGTTGAAAAAAAAATAAAAGAACAGATTTAAAGTTTTGCCCTTTCTGAACTGCTCAAAGGGAAGAAGTGGGCTGGGGTAAGGAGGTTCAGAGCCTAAAGTACTGCGTAGTAAAGGTCATCTTTGCTGATGAGGCTGCAGGGGAGAGATGTGGTGACCCGCCCCAGACTATATAGAATTTATAGTTTTGGAAGAAGAGAAATTCTGAAATATTCTCGGGCAGGGGAGGTCACTGGAAGGACTGAAAGTAAAACACCTCCTCCTCTTTATCCTCCTAATCCATCAACACTAGGATTTAATTCGGTCTAAATCTGAACATCGCCAAGGGTCGGCTGGGGGCGGGCGGGGTCGGCCGAGAACGGGCGGGGCCGCCCAGTGCCGGCCTAGAGCTGGTCCGGCAACCCAGGGACAGCCTTCATTGGCTAGCGTGGACATTACTATATTCAATCTGCAACATGTCCTTCCGCCAGAAAATGAATTCCCTCAGAATATGATACAAGGAGATACTTTCTTTCGCTCTCCACGCTCCTCGCATTTCTGACTAGAAGACATTACCAAATGAAGGTCGGAGGTGTAGGAAGCACCTAGAATCGGGGAGGATGGGAGACAGAGAGGGGGAGGGGAACGGGGGCGGGGACTGCGGATGGATCTTCGGTTGTGCTGCGACTGTGGGATCACCTTGAGACTGCAGCTTTAGAAAGCGGCATAAGAGCGACGCTTCGGGAGCGGAGAATTCCTCTTTTGCAGCTCTTCGGAAGTGGACGCTTTCCTCGTGAGGTGAGGCCCCTGTTGCAACCTCTTTGTTCTAGCATACACTTAAGTCAGTCCAGGGGATGTGTAATTTTGATAGCCCTAGGACAATGAGGTTGAGGGGAGGTTAGGAGATCCCACTTTCACCTTCTATAGTCTTCTCCGACTCACATTCCCCCCACTCCCCTTCCAGCGTCTCCTCTCCCACTTCCTAATTTTTCCTCACTCCTCATCCCCTCTAATGTTTTCTCTTCCGCCCTGTTTCATCCCTCTCCAGCCCGTCTGGTGCATATCTTCCATCTCCACCGTTCCTCATCTCTTTCACCCACCCCATCCCTTCTGGTGTGTGCGTTGTCCTAAATTTTTCTCAATGTGATCCTTACCTTCTCCAGTTATTTTAATAATCTCATTTTCCTTTCTTTCCCCATCCCTACTCTTCTGGTGCGTCCTTTTCTCCTCCTTTCCCCCATTTTATACTCATACCAGCTTTCTTGGTGCATGCTCTTTCCCCCTCCCAACTCTTTGATGCATGCGCTTCCCCTCTCCCCATTTCTTCCCCCTCCCAGCTCACTTGGTGCATGCTCTTCCCCTCCCCCATTCCACCTCAGTTCTACTGGTGCAAGCTCTTCCCCCTCCCCCTCCTTGTGCTCTCTCGCGGTGCCCCCCTCCACACTTTTATGCCCATTCCATCCCGCCTCGTGAATGTTCTTTCCATTTAAGCTTTTAAGTTTGGTACCCACCCATGGCCTTTTCATCTGGCTGGCTACTAGGTCCTTCTGAGGGAGGAAGTCGCCATAAGGCGAGCATACCTCTAGGCACTAGCAGACCTGGAGATGACTGGGACATGTGAGGCCAAGCGGCCTGGAGTGTGGTCCTCGGATTGAGAGCATCACAGGAATTTCCCTCTGCTTTGAAGCCTGGCTCGTTCCCCAAGGAACCTAGGGTGGGTTCCTAAACATTCAATCCTAGCAAAAATCAGGACTTTACTTTTTCCCCCCTTTTTGGGTTTTAGTCGGGTCCGAACTAAAAAGTAATTTTAAGAACCTCGGGAGTTCATGATTCACCGGTTAGAGGCTTCTCTTCTCCCCACATCTATCCTGTGCTTCTATTACATGCACATAAAGAAAGCATCTTGGCCTTTCGAAATTGTTTGGGATGGGAAGAGGTGAAAAGGAGAATTGAAGCTAATTATTGCAGGCATTGTAACAGGGTACAATTATGTAATCTTCCTGAGGTAAAGAGAAGAGTGGGTGTTTCTCAGGTTTTTTTTTCTTTAAAAAGTTCTCATAATTTCCTGTTTTGTTCAGCTTTTGATCTCTGAGGAGAAAGCACTGGGTCAATGTCTTGCCTCAGAATTTGATGTTTAGTCTGGGCTGTATTTACTTGGTTTGAAATACTCCCTTCATTTTAGGTAAGTGCCATATAAAAAGAGAAAGAAGGGACACTATATGTAGGGCCTTGGGTTTCCCCTTGGGTGCAGACAATAGGACTTTTACTTAGTGGCTAAGTAAGAGTTCCTTGGACCAGACTACTCCATCTCTTTCTGTCCCCCATGCACGTAACTTCTGGTAACTCAGTGACTGCCTACTGCTGCTGATTGGCTGCCCTAGGATCTGTTACTCATGTTTTATGCATCACTCCTCCCCCCCACCCCCAAAGCTTCTAGGTTTGGATGGAGAGTAAGAAACGTGGAGAGTAGGTTTTCCTTTGTGTCCCAGAGTGAGGTATTTGCTGGGTTTCCTAGACATTTCCTACACATCTCTTTTATATTAAATGTATATACATTTGGTGCTGAGATTGGCATGCTTCATTTGGGGAAGGAATTTTACTGCAGGGGAAGAAGGTAATCTATATAGGGTCTCTGCTCCACGTGGTAATGCCTCTAGGCACATGAGGTCCAGCATGGTAGTTATTAGTGTCATCATTTCCCTGAGTATATTACAAAAAATTAATCCAATGTTGCTCAGAACTTGCATATATATATATGGAATTTTTTAAACTTGTGAAATTTAAGGAAATCTTTTTTTTTTTTTAATTTTAAACCCTTAACTTCTGTGTATTGACTTATATAGGTGGAAGAGTGGTAAGGGTAGGCAATAGGGGGTCAAGTGACTTGCCCAGGGTCACACAGCTGGGAATTGTCTGAGGCCCAGGAAATCTGCTTTTAACTTCCTCTGATTTAGGACAAAAACTCAAACTCTAAACTCACTTTCCTGTTACCTTATCTTTGGATCCCCTTGACCTGGCACAGAAGAGCTTAACTGCTTTTTGAATTTAAGTTCATGTTCTCTCAACATCTAGAAACCCTAGGGGTTCCTGAGAGGGGAAAAAATAGTCTCCTGAGAGGCATTGTTTACCGGGCAGCTAATAATGGAAAATTCCTATGCAAATTTCATTGGGACTGGAACTTCTTTTACATCTTCACTTAGATTGGCAAAATTGAATTTTACTTCTCTCCCTGCCCCCCTTCCCCCATTTGCCAATTTTATGGGATTTTTTTCTATGTACAAAAGAATGTGAGCTCCTTGAGGGCCAGAACAGTCTTCTGTGAAGCATGTTCCAGTACTAAATGCTTATTTGATATCATGGTAGTCTGATTTTAAGATAAGTGGGTCTTAGATTTGCCTGCTTCTGTAACATGTAATACAGCATCTGCTAGTAGATATACTGAATATCTGCTGCTAAAATTAGAGTAGTACAGTCAGACCCTTCTGGCATCCAAGGGTGTGGCTGTTCCCTAGGGCACAGAAAAAGGTGATTGTGATGCCTTTCCTTTTTATCCTATTGGTTGCGAAGGTTTGTCCTCTATCACTATCACAATAGGTGGTCAAGTAAATTACTTAAAGAGGAAAGAAATGACTTCTTATAAAAATAGTCACTATAAATTAGCAGGAATTAAGCAAGATGACTCACCATTTCAGGATAACAGCTTTTGAGAGGGCATTCTTTTTGGTTGGGTGAGTGGGGAAATTAGTGTGGCCCTTGCACACAAAGCTTACTTCCATTTCCTTTCATAGAATTTTAGGTGAATTATGCTCATCCCCTCACTTCTTGAAGCAAAATTGTCATCCAAACTAGATCCAACCTCTGTTCTAGGTTCCAAATCCCTTTCCATTGAGGCTAAGGTGATAATGAGATAGCAAAGCATTTTGCCCTACTAGTTAAAATAGTATCTAACTCTCCATGTGAACACATTTGGAGTATTCATGGCAAAGATAGTGGAGTAGTTTGCCATTTCCTTCTCCATCATATTTTACAGATGAAGAAAATGAGGCAAACAGGATGGCTGAGGCCCGATATGAACTCCGGAAGATAGTCTTCTGATTCTAAGCCCAGTGCTCTATTCACTGAACCATCTAGCTCAAGTGTTTTTTAAGGCTTTAGGATTTTTTTAGAGTTATCCTACAACTATGACTATGAGGTAGGGAGTACAAATATCTCCATTTTACCAATGGGGAAGCTGAGACTTGGGTGGTAACACTTATGTCTACTAAGTAAAGAACTTAGATTACATCCTCGCTATTTTTTCATGAATCTGACATCTAAAATGATTAAATGAAGCCTTGTATATAGTATCTTAGTTTTTTGAAAGAAACTTTTACCTCCAGTAAAAAAGGGAACTTGAAAAGGGAGATGAAATTATAGAACTTAATTACCTAAATTATGATATATAGATGATTAATATAGGAATGCCCTCCTAAAACTTCTAGCACATCCTTCTCCAATTTGTCAAAATAGAGTAGAATAATTTATTTTATCCTGGAGAAGGTTATTATAATTGTTAAAACATTTGACCCATAAATCCAAGTGCATAATATGACTTTGCAAATTTAAAAATATGAAGCCATATGTTGTACCTTTAGTTGTTTACCTTTCTCACACACTCATAGCATTAAACAAGAGTCCAAGGACAGAACCCATGACTGCATTAATTTAAGGAAATGGGATTAGCTGAAGCTAGTGGGGGAGAAATACTTTAGCAAAGTTCAACTTGTAACACCTGCTTCAATTTTAATTTTACTTTAACCTCCTAAAAGAATCAAGAGCATATTTGATTTAATTGAGGAGAGTTAGCTTTTTCATTTTGAAGAGGAAAATGCTTCATTTCAAATGATTTTCTTTGATTTTTCCAGTACTCAAATAAGACTATTTAGGGTATGGGAAGGGAATGTTTCAGGCCTTTATTTGAATATCTTTATAAAAGGTACCAAGTTGGGTATTCATAGACGGTATTGCAGGGTCTCATGGTCAACAATTGATCATTGCTTATAGAGATCTTGAAAATATAGGGGCTAGACGGAATCTAGAATCTCTTATTATAAGGGCATAATTTTAACCCCCCCCCAAAAAAAAAACCAACAAAACTGGTATCTTATTTTCTTATGATTATCTTTTTCCCTTTTCCAAATGCCTTATTACCAGGAAATTCTAGTTCATTGAACGTTTCGAGCAATTTATTTTGCTAGGATGATTTGAAAATTTTTTACTTTAGAATATATTGTGAGGTCAAATTATGCAGTGACCTTTTAAGTATTTCTTAAAACTTGGATCCTCAAATAACAGGCTGCTCTATTTTTTCCTCCAGTGAAGAGAGGATTGAACAGCTTTGGAGGATGGGTTGGGTTTTTTTTTTGGCCTGCAGAACTGCAGTGTGATGTGCTGACTGGCACGTAGGGAGACTGCAGTACCTACCACTGGCCAGCAAAGACAGGAAGCCAAATAGTCTAGGAAGAACTTAACAATGATTTTTTTTTATGAAAGACAACAGAGCTGTAATAGCTTTTAATGAATGATAAAGCATTTATTTGGTAGAATCCGGTAGTCTGGTTCTGAGGCCAGTTAGTTAGTCATGAATTTTGAAGACAGATGTACTATACTGGGAGATTTAAAAAAACCTTTTTGAAAAGTTACTCTACTAGATTGGGGGAGGGGTGTGATTCTTAACAGCATGTGCACTGCTGGGGCAAACCAAAGAGGTTTTAATTTATGGGGATATCAAATTACCCTAGATCAGAATAGATTTGCCTCCATCTTCTCCAGACACCTCAATTGTTCTAGAGCATGTAGTCAGAAGTATAATGTCCACATGGTATGGTGTGAAGGAAAAGTAAAGATAGCTGGAGGACCATCGAGCTATGCCAAATGTGTACTGAGCTCCCCAAAGCAGAAGTTGGCAAATTTGGACCAGATCCTATTTTTCTATGACTCAGGTTAAGAATATTGTTTTTAAATTTTTAATAAAATTTTGTTGTATTCAAAAATTATAAAAATCATTCTTGGCTCAGAGGCCAGCTACTACTCCAACCTTTTCTGGCTTAAATGGTTTTGCTTAATACAGCTATCCCTTTTTTATGTGTAAACTCATGACATGATTTAAGCACTGGGTAGGGGAAGGAGGTGTAGATATTTTTGTATTTCTGAACACCTATAGCATAGTACCTAGCTCATAATAGGCATTTAATATCTACCTGTTGTTTACCTTGTAAAAAACAAGGGGGTGACTGTCAGCTCAAATGGTACTTATTTCCCCTTTCTTGTTTTAAATTAGTTTTAGTTTGTAGTTAGGCTATGATATTGTATTTAGATTTAAATATCAATTTCAGAAAGATTGATAAGATTAGAAGATTAGTGACCAGGCCAGATAGAGAAGGAAGAAAAATTTAATTTTATTTGGAGCCAGAGACCAAAACTAGGAGTGATAGTTGAAGGTTATAAGGAGAGAAACTTAAACTTAATAGCAATAAAATAACAATTTGACTCTGGTCAGTTTATATCCATGTCAGACAAGAGTTCATTAAATTTTACAATGTTCCAGGCACTGTGCTGGGCTCTAGGGAAACAGACAAAAATGAAAACAGGTGGCTCAATGGATTGAGATCCAGACCTAGAGAATGCAGGTCCTGGGTTCAGATGGCTCAGATACTTTGTAGTTGTGACCCTTGGCAAGTCACTTAATTCACATTGCCTACTGCTCTTCGGTCTTGGAATCAATTCCAAGACTAGAGGGTAAGGGTTTAAAAGAAAATGTAAACAGTTCTTGCCTTCAGGGAGTTCATACTTCGAATTTTTTTGTGCAGGAAATGAAAACTTACTGGGAGGTTCTGTAGAGACTAAGCTGAGTCTGGAAAAAATAGAGAATAGGAATTTTTAAGGCTTAGATGGAGCCAGGTGGAAGAGCATTCAGGCATGGAGGACAGTCTGTGCAAAAGCAGGTGGGGGTAGGTAGGATATTGAAAATAACGAATTGTAAAGAGCAGCAAATGGGCAGTTTTGAGTTAGAACCCTGTCTGGAAAGACAAGACAGATTGGAGCCATATTATGAAAGGTTTGAGCAGGCAAGGATAGGTTACAATCTGCATCATTGGGAAGAACTATCAGTGAGATCACAAGCTTATTTGAGAACCTCATTCAGAAAAAACTGATAAGAGCTGTCCAAAAATGGAAGGAGTAGCTTCAGAAGTCTTAAAGCAGAGGCACAGATGACTACTTGAGCTCATGTCATATATGGGCTCAAAATGGAGATTTTTTTTTTTTTTGCAGGGGGTGGGGATGGGTTAATGGGTTGTGCTTTTGAAGTCCATTATAACTTTAAATTGTGATTCAGAATGTAGACCTGGAACTTGCTTGTAAAAGTCCTTCAGGAAACTATATCTATACATTTTATTGACACAATCTTGACAGAATTGGTGTAGGTTTGATGAATTCATTTTCTTCAAAGAAGGAATTAGATTCAGAGGATAGAACTTTTGTTGCCATCTATATTGAATTAGCAAAATATAATATGATCCGAATATAGTGCAATCTCAAATATTTTGAAGGATAACTCAACTCAGAAAGAAGAAACACCCATTTTATTCTCTCCTTTTAAATTACAACTTTCTCTTAACTCGTGAATAATACAGGCACTTTATATTCGAAGTAAGAGCTACCAAGACCAAAAACACTGGCTTTAGATCTATCTCCACCACAACACAACACCCAAAACAACGCCTGTATGAAAGACGATTCCGGTGAGACAACACGTACGTGAAGTTTCGACAATTTAGCCTAAATCTATTTTCAGTGTTCTCAAGACACTTGCAATACATTTGAATAATGTTGCATCAAATCATAATGTAACATGAATTCTCTACTGTAGTGATTAAGTAGATGCATGTTGAGATGCACAATATGCAACTTTTAAGGGTTTCAAAGCTTGGAAGTGTTGGAATATAGTGCAAACATGACTTTCAAAGGTACATTTTTTGGGGGAAACTATTCCCATCCCAGTGAAAGTTTAGAACAAAGATGCTTTCTGTTTTAAAATCAGTAAAGAAAATCTGTACTTATTTCTTCAAATTATATTCCTTGTTTGAAGCTTTTTTTTTCCTGACTGAAATCCAGAACAGATTGATTCTACTGGTGAATTACTTGTTTTTTTACTACATCCCATTAAGATAATAGGGTTAAAGCTAGAAAATAATTAATGTTCTCCATTTATATATAAACAAACTGAGGCCAACAAAGTTTAAATGGCATGTCCGAGATCGGACAAATTGTAAATGCCTTTGGAACCCAGGATTCCAAACCAGGTCCTCTGATGACAAATCTGGTACATTTTCCATTAGGCCATATTGGAATTCCAGGCTTCCAAAATGTTATGTAATCCTGGCTAAAATGGTGGCCAACTAAAGTATAGTGAATTGTAAATTGTTTTTTCCCCCGGAATATCTCTCCTGTTCAAAATGGAAATTCTAGTTTCCAGCCCAATGCCAATAAATTAGCAAATGGTTTGATTATTAATTTCCACCAGAAGGAAAACAGAATCTTAGGATTTGACAGTAACATCTTCCTATTTTCTTTTTACTCCTTATGTAGAGGAGGGAGAGGGAAATCATCTATATGGTATGGAAGGGGGCAGGGACCCAGGGACCTTGTTAGGGCTGGTTGGTGGCATAACAAATATCTAGAATACCAGGCTGGATAGAGACAATGAAAGTTGGAAATAGAATTAGCCAGGAATGGAGGTTGACAAAGAAGGATTTGGGACATAGTGAAATTAAATGGAACATTTTTTGACCATAGGTAGGTTTAGAACTTAGTGTTCTGAGTAATAAAATAACTATAATTTTAAAAATTCTTTTTTTCCCTGGTATGTAAATATCAATTGTGTCTGAAAGCTGGGGAGCATAGTTCTAAGAACCCCAGGAGTATATTAAAGTGGAAGTGGCAAGTTAACCTTTATGATGTTAAAAAAAAAAACTTTAAATCCCCTTTCTTGTGCTTACTCTACATGTGACACTGGGAAAGTCACATAACTCATAACTTCTTTGGGTCTCTGTTTACATAGCTTTAAAATAAGAGGATTGAACATTTTCCTCAGTCTTCTAAGTACAAACTTTAGGATTTAACTATTTTCAAGACTAATTCAGAGGAGCAAGCTAGGTAGCTGTGTTTAGCATGCCAGATCCAGAGTCAAGGACCTGGGTTCAAAATTGGCCTCAAACGCTGTTTGACCCTTCAGCAAGTCGCTTAACCCCCATTGCCTAGCCCCTAAATACTCTTCTGCCTTGGAACCAATACACAGTAATGATTCTAAGATGGAAGGTAAGGGTTTTTTAAAAAAAAGGAAGAGGTTTCTTTTTCTTTTATTTTTTTACTTTAGTCATTATATAATTATATATCAATATATAATACTGATTTTTTTTCCCCCTCTGAATCAACTTAAGAATTCAGAAGAAATCTTGGCTTCATTCTCTATCCCTAGCCCAGGGGTCTGCAACATATGGCTCTCGAGCCATATCTGGCTCTTGAGGGCAGGAGCCATAAAGTCAATTTTTTTTTTCAGGCACTGTTACAGGATCGTGCACTGTGAGCACTGTATGGCTCTCACGAAATTACATTTTAAAAAATGTGGCGTTTATGGGTCTCAAACACCTAAAAAGGTTGCCCACCCCTGCCCTAGCCCTATTTCTTTTTCTTTCCTGACAAACTGAGCCCGATTCCTGGAGTTTGTTTTGGGACAGGTTACCAATTACATGCCTTTTTGTCCTACTCCTGGTCTAACTAGTCCTATTCTTTATGCATTGTGAAATAAAATGACAATTGAATATAAGAGGCTGACTAATGGAAAAATCTCATTTTTCATAAAGGTATTTTCCCCATGGCTCTAAGGAAGATCCTGGTGCAATGGCACAGGCTTGGGACTAGGGCATCACTATCAGGAAAGATTCTTGGCCAGTATAAATTGAGAAACTGGATAACTGCTAGTTGGAGGTGGATTCTGCATGTCTTTGCCTCTTGAGGAGGGTGCAGTAATGAGTCAGAGCTGCCTGATTAAGCCTTTCTGCATGTGCTGGCAGGAAGCTGTTCTGAAATCTGCTGAGAAGAGGGGGAAGCAAGCCACCCTGGGATCCTCTCTGATACCACATATCTGACTTCCCACAAAACTGGACATATGGGGGTGGGGTGGGGTGGATGAGAGAATGTTGGAATTCTTCTCTATTAGAAACAGAAAGGGCTAGTTAACTCCTAAAGACACATCCCAGAGGAAATCTAGAACCATTCTTGGTAATTGATTTTTAATTAAACAAATCTTCCTGTGCCTCTAAATATTCCATACTATGCTAAATTATGTAGGACTTGGTAAATGTTGTGATGATAGGAATAAATAAGGAACTTTGCTCTACTTAGATAATATACTGTCTCAAGTAATTTATTCAAGCATTATTGCTTCAGTTTCATGATCAGAAATATTATAACTCTTTTGGAGGAAAAAAAGGGGGTCATTTTCAGCTTTACTGAACATCAGTAAAGCTTAAAGAGGTTGAAGATTTTAATGAGAGTTGAGAACTACAGCCCCAAAATATTGATATGATTTAGATAGATTCTAGGGAGGAGAGAAACCATCTAAGTAAGGTAACTAACAAAAAGCTTCTAACAATAGTAAGAGAAACCATTATAGGTTAGAATTGGAGAATAGCGGAAAATAAAACATAGCAAGGTGGAATAAGATTGTCAGGATAGCTTCTAAATACTTCCATTTCAAGCTGGAATTATGGATATGGGTTGAAAGTAGAAGTACAGGAATGGAAGCAGCTGAAAATAAAAAGATTTTGTCCCTGACAACAAATATAAAGGGATTGTAAGCATAATGTTAAGTAAATAGGTCCTATTCAATTGGATAAATTGGGAAGTATATGTATCTGGGCCTACACTGAATTTTCTGTATCTAAAATAATTAGGATAAGAATAGTTGAAGAGAGGATACTAGGTGACAATGTGGCAGGCATTAATATATCCAGCTTTTTTAATACTCTAGGAATAGCTGCTTTTGCAGTCCATGGAACACCCAGTTGTTGAGGCAATTCCCTCATAATCACAATGTTTGGCCTTTTAATATACTTCAGACACTTAAGTTATTTCTTTAATCTTTTACAGCTCTTCAAGGCAAGAATCGTTCTATACTTCTGGGTTTACGTTCCAGTTTGAGTCCCTGAGTTTAACCGAAACAGAAAGCAGTAGTAAGGAACAAGCCAAAAAACAAAGGTATACCATTTTTTCCCCTATACATACCTACAGCTATTACTACATATTGATTATTTTGTCACCTAAGCAAGATGCAAGGATCAGACAGTAAGTTTTTTAAAATAAGGTTGCACAATTTATTGCCCAGACTAGAACTTAAATCACCTCTGTCCTAGGGAAGGGGAAAATCATAGGAATGAAATTACTTAACACAAATGTGTGGACCTGGTGATGTTAACCATTCCTTTAATAACCTTGACTATACTATTGAAATATTCAGACTAACTATCTCTTTAGAGGTAGGGCCAGCTATTCACCTTCCATTTCAGATGGAAGGAATGTCATTGTCTACCCAACTCATAATCTGAGAAACAAATCACCTTTACAATTCAAACAAGTGGTTGTTTGGCCTTTGCTTGAAGTACTGTAGATCAGAGGGAAAACAATATGTCTAGAAGATTCCCATTTCACTTTGAATAAGGGTAATTGTTGGGACCTTAAGGTTAGATATCTGGTTCAGGCCCTCATTCCCTTTTATCATTTGTTAACAGGGCTAGGCTATGGGGGGTTTAAGTGACTTGCCCAGGGTCACACAGTTAGGAAGTGTCTGAGGCTAGATTTGAACATAGGACCTCCTTTCTCTAGGCCTGGTTCTCAATCCACTGAGCCATCCAGCTGCCCCCCACCTAAAGTCTTAAAAGTCTGATCACAGCCTCCACACACAAACATCCAATTCAATTCCAGTGTCTTCCCTATTAACTCCAGGATCAAATATAAAATCCTGTTTGGCTTTTAAAGACCTTTCTAACCTGGCTCCTTCTCTTTCCAGTTTCTTATACTTTACCCTACCCTCTTCCACAGAATCTTTGTTCATAATCTGACTGTCTCCTCAGTTGTGAAAGTAGAAGTTACTTATATGACCATGTAGTTCAGGAGCAGACACTACACTGTCTTTGATCCTGTGACATTGGCTTCCTTGTTGTTCCTTACACAAAGACTGAGTTTTCATAGTCTTGTTTCTCTTTGTTTCTTCATCTAGCTTTCTTAATTTTTATCAAGTTTTACCTTTGGGAATCCTTTTTCCAGTCCCCTTTAATCTTAACTTCCCTCTAAGACTATACCTAATTTTTTATTCTTTGCATACATCTTGATTTTTACATGGTTGTCTGCATCTACCTGCTTTCCCCATCAGATAATGGCCTTTTCAAGGATACACTGTTTTTTGCCTTGTATCTCCTTAGTGCTTAGCATATAGTGGGCACTGAATAAATTAGTCAATTGACTATTCTTAATTCCGCCGTTTTGACACTTGAAAACTGATTCTCCCTTCCACATGACAGCCCTCCAGATGCTTGAAGATACTTATATTTACCCTGAGTCTTCTAGACTATATGTTCCCTTTCATTTAATTGTTCCTTGTATAATATCAACAATCCCATTGTCATCACCATCCTTTGTATGCCCAAAACTTAGCAATGACTTCCCTAAATTTTGTCACTTACAGGATTATGAGTACAATACTACAAGTAGAGGTTAATCGGGAACAGACTATATTATGGTTTTTACCTCTTTCCTAGCCATGTTATACCTCTCTTAAGGAATACCTTAGTTTTCATATCACTAATTCATCAAGCCATGTAGCTCTCTACAAACACTGGGTTTGTTTATTGCTTCCTGGTCATTCCTTTGGCCATAATTATATATGAAAAGTTGATCTCATGAACCTAAAATAATAGATTTTACATTCTCATTAAGACTCATTTTAAGTGGATTCAAATCGGTGTGTTCTACCTTGTTAAGATCCTTGGTTCTTGGAATCACATTCTGAAAATTTGAGAAGCATGCCATCTCTGGCTTTATTAAAGTCATTGATAAAAAAAATGTAAAAGTTGTAAAAGGGCCACAAACATACTTGGGACAACTCAAATGGAGTGAGACCATTTTTTCAAGGTGGTATCTATTAGTAATTACCTATAAATAGAAATGACGTTGTGTTTATATATACTTATATCTTTTGTCAAATGATGCCATCTTTGGTGGGGGAAGAAAGGAGAGAGAAAAATGGGTATTTTAATATAACAACTTTTTTTTTAAAGAAAGTAATGAAAAAGTTTGGAATATTACTAGAACTACTAAAATGTGATGCAGAGACACAACATAAGCACATGCTTTTGGAAAAATGGTTTTGGTAGATGATTCAGGGCTACCAAATCTTAAAGGTTTTTGTTTTTTAAACATCAGGAAAAATTCAAGGAAGATGCACAATACACATACAAACATATATTAAGGTTTGAAGGGGAAGAAAAAGAAGGGTATGTATGACAAATGCCCTGAGTAACACACTAAGGTGTTAAAATAATTAAATTATTACAGTTGTTAAAAACAAATTAAAACAATTCATCCTTTAAAATTGAAGAAGCTAATAATTGCTCACTTTGAAGTAAGTAGATAGTCACAATCTGGCTGTGTCTCCTTCAAGGTTGAAAATAGAAGTTAAGTTACATAATTATGTTATTTCAGGAATAGGCTCTGTCTTGATTGGCAGAATGATTTCTAGAATATACCATAATGGTCAAATGCTATACTATTACTTTATCTCTTCCATTCTGGTGATTCAATGTTATTCTGTTTCACTGCTTTTTTTCCGTGATACTTTAATTTAAATAGTTTTACCTAGATTTTTAGGAAAGCGTTTTTTAGCAGTTATTTGTGAATAAGAAACAGAAAGAGTTAGCTCTAGAGAGACATTAGGTATGTTTAGAATGGGTGGAATAGCTAGACCCAAAGCTTCATTAATGAGCCAATGTCAACTTTTGAAAGATTGTTCTAGGAATCCCTGGTTGGCATTGTGCTGCTTAATTTTTTTTTTTTTTTAAACCTTTACCTTCCTAGAATCAGTACTGGTTATTGGTTCTAAGGCAGAAGAGTGGTACGGGTCAGGCAATAGGGATTAAGTGACTTTGCCCAGGGTCACACAGCTAGGAAGTGTCTGAGGTCAGATTTGAACCCAGGACCTCCAGTCTCTGGGTCTGACTTTCAATGCACTGAGCCACCCAGCTGCCCCCTGCTTAATGGTTTTTTTTTGTTGTTGTTTTAAATTTTAAACCCTTAACTTCTGTGTATTGACTTATAGGTGGAAGATTGGTAAGGGTAGCAATGGGGGTCATGTGACTTGCCCAGGGTCACACAGCTGGGAAGTGTCTGAGGCCGGATTTGAACCTAGGACCTCCCATCTCTAGGCCTGGCTCTCAATCCACTGAGCTACCCAGCTGCTCCCCTGCTTAAAGTTTTTTTATCAAGAACTTTGATAAAGTTATAGATGGCATGCTTTTAAAATTCCCATGACAGAAAGCTTGTGACAGTAGCAAATATGTTGAATGACAATCAGGATTCAAAAAGATCTTGAAAAGCTTCATTTTAAAAAGAGGCTATTAAAAAAAGGAAGGCAGCAATATACAGTCTTGCTGTCCTCACTACCCTGGTATCAAGCCAAATTTGGAGTAGTATTACATTCATTTATGGATGACACATTTTAGGAAAGAGATTGATGAAATGGATTTAGTTAAGAGGATAAAGGAACCAATGATATATTTTTTCTTTTTTTTTTTTTAATATTTTTACATTTTTTTCCCCATGGTTACATGATTCTTATTGTCTTCCTCCCCTCTTCTCCCTCTTACCCCCCAGTTGAGAAGCAATTTCATTGGGTTATTCATATATTATCCCTCAACCTATTTCATATTATTCATTTTTGTTATGGAGTAATCTTTTAAAACCAAAACCTCAAATCACATACTCATATAAACAAGTGAAAAATCTTGTTTTCTTCAGCATTTCTACTCCAACAGTTAATTTCTGTAGCTGTGGATAGCATTCTTTCTCATGTCTTTCAGAATTGTCCTGGATCACTATATTGCTATGAGTAGTAAAGTCATCATTTTTGATTGTCCCACACACAATATTTCGGTTAGTGTTTATAATGTTCTCCTGGTTCTGCTTATTTCACCCTGCAACAATTTCATGTAGGTCTTTGGACTGGGGATATTTAGCTTAGAAACTAGAATACTCATAGGATATGAAAGCTTAGATATCTTGAAGTATTTGAAAGGCTATTGTGTGCAGAAATGATTATGACTTGCCCTATTTGGTCCCAGAGGGCAAAATAAAAGGAAAGCTAGCCAGAAATGGAATCAGGTCCTTCAGGAGTGGTGGGAGGATGGTCTTCCAGCTAAGGCTCTGACTCAGATTGTTGATGCTGTAGAAGAGTTTTATTCAGATATGAATTGGACTAGATCACCTGAGATTTCTTCCAACTCAGATTCCAACTTTCATTACACCTACACTCATGGATTGTCCTTGCATCAAAGTAAATTGGAGTCTTATAACAAATCAAAATTATATTGTACTTGATGGGGAAATAATGCTATATTCCTAACAAAGGGTCTGGTTCAAGGGTGAAAGACTTGTAACTTCCTAGTAGAAATCCTTTTTCAATTAAATGGTACAATGGTGGCAGACAATCTTTTGCCTTTCCCTTTAGCTCTTCCATGGGGGGTGGGAATGAATAAACTTCCTTCTGGACCAAATTCAGACCTGTGGTTGAGAGCCTGCCTGGGCATATTGTTTTCCCAATTGAGGCCTCAGTTCCTGTATATTTCTAGTCAAAGGTTGTTTTTAGAGCAGCTGGTCAAAGATTACAGCTTCCAGGTGGCACTCTTCAGTATATAGCATTTAAGCTTAGCTTTATCTAGAATAGTGATTCCCAAAGTGGGTGCCACCGCCCCCTGGTGGGTGCTACAGCGATCCAGGGAGGCAGTGATCCATTTGGGGGCAGTGATAGTATGTGACAGGCGGTGCTAAGTAATATTTTTTCTGGAAAGGGGGCAGTAGGCCAAAAAAGTTTGGGATCCACTGATCTATAACTCAGTGTCTTGGATTTGAGAAACTTGCATCTTTGGAGGAATTAAGGGAGGCACAATCTACTAGTTGGAGAAATGCTTTTTTTTCTTAAACCAGCCTGCTGTCTCAAGACAGTTTCACCTGTATGCATAAAAAGGATTCTTTGAATAAAAAAACTATCCCTCTGTATTTCCACAGAGAAGTATCTTAACAGACTCTAATCAACTTTACCTAACAAGAGTGCTTAGCTGTAAAGAAGAAAAGTAATAGTCAAGGAAGGAGTAAGTGTAATGACCTCCTAAGCCACTTAATGAGTTATAACTGAGTTTGAGGTACCTTGCCAAAAGAGTAGCTAGGACTTCTAATGCTAGTAGCTAAACTACAGAATGATATTTGTCATTCTTTGGAGGAAACTAATGATAACAAGGTTACAAGATTCATTTCTAGTCTCAGTGTTTAGAAAATCTACAATTGTATGCAAATTAAAAAAATAATTGGACAATTTATGTCCATTAAATTAGTGAGGGGCCATTTCTGTTACTAAAGATTTTTGGAAAGGAGTGTATGTGTAAAACAATTACTCTTTTTTAAAGTTGTTTTTCTCCCTCTTATATGTAAAAACAATTTTTGGTCTTAATTTTCTAACATTTTGAGTTCTATATTCTCTTCCTTCATCCCTTCCCCACTGATACCTGTACTGTCATTTAAAACATTTCCATATTTGCCACATTGTGGAAGAAGACACACACAAAGGGACAAAGAAAACAAAATGAAAAATGATCTTCCTTGATCTGCATATAGCCTCCCATTAGTTCTTTTTCTGGCTGTGGGCAGGATAGCATTTTTCATCATTTTGTCTTGGATTATTGCTTTGCTGATAATAGCTAAGATATTCACAGTTGATCTTAACCATATATAATGTTCTGGTTCTGCTCACTTCACTTTGCATTCCTATTCAATTATTTCCAGAGATCCATCATGTGTAACTTTCATATAGTTCTATTTGCCTCCTTAACTTATTTGGCTTTTTTGCTAAAATTATTTAACTCTTAAGAGGGGAAAGCTGAGTTTCCCTCACTAGTATAGTTTTAGTCTTTAGGAATTTGGATTTTATGCCATTTGGGTGTATATGTTTAATATTACTTTACTATTACTTTGTCTCTACATTTATCTAGATGTAGCTTCTTTTCTTTGTAAATTGATACATTTTTACTTTTGCTTTGTCTGAGATCATGATTACTACTCCTGCTTTTTTTTTTCCCCTTTGGCTGAAGAATTAACAGATTTCTGCTCCAGCCCCTTTAACTTGAATCCCTGCTTTTAATGTATTTCTTAAAAGATAACATTGTGGGATTCTAGGTTTTAAATTTACCCTATTATCATCTTGTTTTGTGGGTGCGTTCATCCCATTCACATTCACAATTATGACTACCCTGTTTTCTTCCAACTTCATTTTTATCTTTTATCCTTCTTTCTTACCTTTTAGGCTTTCCCTGCTCACAGATTCTTTGCTTTTGACCACTACCTTCCTCACCCAATTCACCCTCCCTTCTATCAGTCCCCTGCCCCCTTCTCTTATATACTCTGTTAACCTATATAAGGAGTCAGCAACATATCGGGGTTTTTTGAGGGCCAGATATGGCTCTTTCTGCAGGAGCCATAAAGTCAATTTATGCAGGAGCTCACACTGAGCACTGTACAGCTCTCACGAAATTACATTTTAAAAAATGTGGCGTTTATGGCTCTCACAGCCAAAAAGGTTGCTGACCCTTGCCCTATAGGATAAGATAGATTTCTATATGTTGAGTGGAGATACTATTCTCTCTGTGCAAATTCTGATGTGTATAAGGTTTAAGTATTGCCTGCTGCTATCACTTCCTCTTTTCCCCAACCTTAATAGTCTTTGTGTGGCCTCATGTGAGGTAATTTACCCTCCTATGTCTCTTTCCCCCTTTGCCTCTTACATTCTTCTTTAGAGTTACAAGTGTCTTTCATTGTAAGAATGTAAACTGTTGAATCCCTTGAGTTTTCTTTTTAAATTGCATTTTCCTTTTTGCTTTTATTTGTATTAAAAGTTCTCAGCTATCTTCTCTACACTAGAGAAGGAATCATTTGAAGCATATGTATATAAAAATATGTCTTGCATGTTTCTATGTCTGGAGATAGACATTCAAAGTTATTCTTCAAAGAATATTTTGCTATATAAAATCTCTTGGATCTGCTTATTTCACTCTTCATGATTTCATGTAGGCCTTTTCATTTGTTGCTTTTTAAAAATTTAACTTTCTTGCTTCTTTCCTATAGCCATCACAATCATGCATTATTTAGCCATTCCTCAATTTATGAGAATCCCTTCATTTTCTAGTTTTTTGCCATAACAAAAAAAAGTTTTGATTTCTTCATCCAAAAACTAACTGTTCCTATTTTTTGATTATTTGTGAACTGGTCAATAGCTCATATTCTTAGAATTTTGTCACAGTTCTCTATTATATTTGAAATGAAACCTCTATTTGAGAAACTGTATAAAATTACCCCATAATTATCTGCTTTCCTTCTAATCTTGACTTCTTTAGTTTTATTTGTACAATAACTTAAATAGATTTAAGTATCATTTCCAAGGCAGAAGAGCTGTAAGGACCAGACAATTAAAAAGTGCACCCAGGGTCTCACATTTACGAAGTGTTTTGAGGCCAGATTTAAACTTTCAATCAATCTCTAGGCCTGGCTCTATCCACCAATCTACCTAGCTAGTCCCCAAAACTTTAATCAAAATTATCTATTTTATATATCTCATTGCGTGTTTATTCACAATTTTTCTCCTATCCCTAAATCTGATTTAATTTGTTTGATGTTCTGCTAATTTGCTTATGATACTTATCCTTTATGTTTAGCCATATATCGTTTTTTTACCATATCTTGGTAAATGGTAAAAGATACTGGTCTCTTCCTAGTTTTTGTGAGACTATTGTTAGTGTGTTCTTATCCCAAAAGTTAAGAACTTTACATTTATCAAATACAAGGTTAATTGTCTTACTATGTGTTGTATTTCTATTCTGTTGCACTGATAAACCTTTTTATTTCTTAACCAGTATCAGAAAGTTTTGATAATTACTATTGCTTTATATTATAGTATAGTCTAAAGCCTGGTACTACTAGACCTCCCTGTGTTACCTTTTTTCATTAATCCCCTTTATATTCTTAACCTTTTCTTCCAAATGAATTGTTATTTTTTTCTAGCACTTTAAAATAGTATTTTGGTAATTTAACTGGGGTGGCCTTAAATAAATGGATTGGGTAGGATTGTTTTATATTGACTGCCCACCCATGAACCATTAATATTTCTCCAGTTATTTAAATCTGGCTTTTATTGTTTAAAAAGTACCTTACAATTATAATTATTTTCATATAGTTCAGGTCTGTTCTTTTCATCAGGATTGCTTGGAAATCTTCTATTGTTAAATACTCATTTTTTTCCTCTGCAGGAATATGCTCAGTATACCTGCTAGGTAAGAATTCTTAGTTGTAATCCTAGATCCTTTGCCTTCCAGTTCTAAGACCTTTAATTCTCTATAATGTAGAAATTGTGTTGTCTTGTGTAATACCGACTGGCTTTATAATATTTGAATTGTTTCTTTCTGACTTTGCAGTATTTTCTCATTGGCCTGGCAGTTTTGAAATTTGGTTATAATATTCCTGGTAGTTTTTGTATTGAAAACTTTTTAGGAGATAAGGATTCTTGCAATTTCTATTTTCCCCTTTTTATTTGAGAATAATCAGGACAGTTTTCCTTTCTCATTTCTTGTCATGTGGTGTCCAGGCTTCTTTTTCTTTTTTTTTTTTTAAAGCATGGCTTTCAGGCAGTGCAATAATTGGATTACCTCTCTTGGATCTGTTTTACTGCTCAGTTATTTTTCCAGTGAGTTATTTCACATTTTCTTTTTTTCATTCTTTTAATTGTGTTTCTTTAGTATCTCATTAGCTTCCATTTGCCCGATTCTAATTTTTAAGAAATTATTTTCTTCAATATCTTTTAATTTGGCCTATTCTACTTTTTAATGAGTTGTTTCTCAATGGGTTTTTGTACCACCTTTTCCATTCTCTTGCATCACTCATTTATTTTTCTATTTTTCTTCCTCTTGTTTGTTTTTAAAATCCTTCTTGAGCCTGACACTTTCTCATTTTTATTTGAGGCTTAATTGTAGCCCATTTGGCATTGTTGTACTCTTCTAAGTTTGTTACAGTATTCCCTATCACTAAAATAATTTTATAGTTAGGCTTTTTTTTCCTCTGCCTTTTGCTCATTTTTCAAGCCTATTTCATGGCTGTTTTCGTAAAGTTTTACTGAGATAGAAGGAGCACTCTCCAAAGCTGTGTGTTTGGGACTCTGGTGCTTGGGTGATCTGACTTCCCTTAAGAATAACAGTGTGGGTGGGAGTAGCCTGGCATCCTTATTATGGGGAAGTTTGCTGCTCTTTTACCTATATGCCACCTGTCTTGTGTTGGTTTTCATTCCCTCTGTTGCTGCTTTCCTTAGAATGCTCCCTGTGCTCTCCCATCTTTATTGGGCTTGGAAAACTGTTAACATCCATCTTACATTGGTTCTGTTACTCCAGAATTAATTTTGAGGCATTTTTTGTGGTTTTGAGGTGGGTTTGTGCAAGTTCAGAGCATGCCTTACTCCCCATATTTAAGCAATCCCATTTTTAAAGATGGTGTATAAGCTGCAGGGAGACCAATTTTGCCTGGGAAAAAGAAAGAACAATTCATTCAAAAAAAATTCACCTCTCAAAAGGGGGTGAATTCTCTTTGTAAAGTGGTCAAATAGATTGATTGCCTATCTGCCAGGGATGTTATAAAAGAGGGTAGAGGGGGCAAGTTGGCTTAGATAACATACAGAGTTCTTAAAACACCCTAAACTCTTATTTGGAGTAATATAATTTTACTTGACCAAAACTGCTGTACAAAGAGAAGTATATCCACACCCAGCATGTGATTTTATTTGCTGTAATTTTGGTAGTCCAATTGCTTATTCCCATTTAATATTATAACCAAGCATTATTAATCCTATACATTGTTAGGCATAGGATCTGGAAGTTGTATTCTTTTATCACCGACTCTGTCTTTTTTTTATAACTCAGCATCATGGATGTGACCAGACAACCCAGCACAATAACAGGCGAAAATATTCCAAACCAGCAGCTGTTCGCTGCCATGGCTGACACTTTTCTGGAACACATGTGTCGCCTGGACATCGATTCAGAGCCCCCTAATGCCCGAAACACTAGTATCATCTGTACTATTGGTGAGTGGACATAATTCACACTTGAACCCCAGTCCCACAATGGTGTACAGCTACTACAGTCTTAACTTTCCTTTGCTACAAAGAATGCTTGGTAGAACATATACTTTTAAAGTAGAAAGGTTTTTCCTTACTCAGATGAATTTATAAATCTGGGTAACAAGGCTAGTGAAAATAAAAAGATAGTTTGAAAACCTGAAGAAGTCGAGTTAAAATCCTGATGTTGGAAGTGACTTATTTTTCCCTTCAGTATTAAATATGAAAGATAGACTACAGACTGCCCTTCCAAAGTCACATTTCTTAGAGGTCCTGAAATTTCCCCTTGGAGGGGAGAGGTATTGTGTATGAGAGGTAGGTTGAACCTAAAGCCTCTTTCAAACTGCTCCAATGAGAACAGTATTGGCACAGAATATATTAGAACACTGGATCTAGAGCCAAGGGATTGACTTTGAATTCTAAATTTGCCATTTTCTTAGGACTATGACCTTGGATAATCACTTCCCTGGGGGCAGCAAGTTCTTATCAGTAAAATTGAAGGGGTTGTACTAGATAAGTTGCTTTCTCTAAATTCTCCCACTTAATCTTGTCCCATTGCTTTTGGTCCTGTTTCAACAGAAGGGTACCAGTGGAGGTGGGAGGAAGCTTTTGAAAGACAAGGGATTTTTGAGTATCCTGGTTATTATTGATCAATAACAGAAACAGGATTTAGCAGAGATATCAGAATGCTTAAAGTGATATGATCATATAATTAGATACTGTTTATAAGTTTATTTTTTGGTCACATAGGCCCAGCCTCCCGAGAAGTGGGGAAATTGAAAGAGATGATTAAAGCTGGAATGAACGTGGCTCGTTTAAACTTCTCCCATGGATCGCATGAGGTGAGTATTCTAGCAGGGCTGTGAGGGGCAGGGAGAGGTCCCTCCCTATAAATTGTGCTGCTAAATGCACCCAAGGATTAAAAAAAAAAGTTAATGATTAATATAAAACTGACATTTCTGGATAATCCCCTCTTCCTGCCACCTCATTTAAGAAAGAAAAATATTTAAACAAAACAATTGATGCATTGACTAAGCCTGACATTGAGTATTCTCTCCTCATTAGTCTTAGCTTTCTGCTCAAAGTAGTGTAGGGGTGGTTCATTATTCAGAATTCGTCATGATTATTAGAGTTCAGTGTTTAGGCTCTTTAAAAGTCATTTATACTTAGTGCTTGCTATTCGTCAGGTACTCAGCAGCTAATATATCTATATACCCAGCATATAAAGGTAGACAACATGGTTCCTATTGTCAGGGAACTCATTATATGAAAGAATATGCAAATAATCATGAACATGCAAGATATATAACAAAGTAAAAGCAATCTCAGTGGGATAACATTAGCATGGTGAATGGGAGCAGGGAGTGAAGTTTACTCTATAAATAGTCAAGATATGAAAGTCCATTGTATTATGACTTCATACTGTTTAATTTCATGTCCTATTTTTTTTTCAGAATCTTATAGTCATCATTTCTTAATAAATGACAGAATTTTAGCACCCTAATATATTAGTTTTGCTTAGCTATTCCCCAATTAGTAGGTACCCATCTTTTTTTTCTCATTTCTTTTTTTAAAACCCTTCCCTTCATCTTAGAATCAATACTATGTATGTATTGGTTCCAAGGCAGAAGAGTGGTAAGGCTTAGGCAATGGGGATGAAGTGATTTGCCCAGGGTCACACAGCTCAGAAGTGTCTGAGGCCAGATTTGAACCTGGGACCTTCCATCTCTAGGCCTGACTCTCAATCCACTGAGCAACCCAGCTGCCCCCATACCCCCATTTCTTCATTGACACAAAAAGTACTACTATGAATATTCTTATTGTGGCCTTCTTTCTTTGATCTCTTTGGGGTATCTGCCCAGTAATTCACTAAATATGAATTTTTAATGACCTCAGAAAATTAGAATTTTCTTTTCAAGAATGGTTGGACCAATTCATAGTGTCACTAACAAGTTTATTGGTCTATCTATGTCCACAACCTTTCTAGTACTGACTTCTCATCTTTTCTCATCTTTACCTCTTTGGGACATGAAATAAAGTCTTAAGACCATTGTTAGGTACTAGGTGTTAGTCTTGATTCTAAAATACTCTTGAAAATTACTTTATGATGTGATCAGCCTACTTCCTTCTCTGATAGGTCCTCCGACAGTGAAATAAATGGTGGTGTATTTTCAGACTACCTTCAGGAGCCTGGTGTTAGAAGAGAACTCAAGAACCAATTCTAAATGCATAACTTTTGGTTAGCCCTGGGGCTTAGCAGCCTAAAAACAAACTTAGCTTCCCCTTTTCTCTTTTATTTTCCTGAACTCCTTGATCAACAGCATTTGCTGACCCATGAGTTATACATAATTGCCCTCTGGCATTTAGAAACTGGTGTCAAGTTTTAGCTGGGCGTAAGATCATAAGAAGTGAAACCAAGGAAGAGTGCTTTTTCCATCTAGAAATAGGAGACTTTTCATTGTGGGATCATTCCATAAACAGTTTGTGGCCTGGCAAGCAGCTAGCCTTGTAAAGGTCATGGGTAATAATCAGCACCTTCAAGTGATAGAGCCAGTAGGTTGTTAAAGGTTACTAAAAAAACACACAAAAATGAAATTTCACGTAGTCTTTCAAAAGATTAGATTGTATTTCTTATAGAAGTTACTTTGGCATTAGCAACTTAATGTTAGAGGCTCTGATTTTTGCCCTAACTTATTGTTCATATTGGGTATAGGAACTAAAATAGAGTTGAAACATACAACACTTTGGAACCACTTTTGCTTTTTTCATTGATCCTAGACCTTTTTTTCCTGTTGTATTGAGATTTTCCCTTAAATTTACTTTTCTACTAAATATTAGAATTTAGAGATGAGCTATAGTTTAGCTTAATATTTTCAGGTCTAGAACCATGGTTGCTCATCTTGTAAAAAGTACAGTCTTTCAATGTAAGGAGGCCTGTATTTTAAATTTTAAAAAAAGAAAAATGTTGGCTAGGGTTTATGATTGAACATGGTAACTGGGCTACACTTGGCTAAATGGCCTTTACGATTTGTCTGACTGCCAAAAGTTCAACAGCTAGGCAACACAAAATAAAGGCCAAGAAGTACGTGTTGAGCTGTGCCAATTTTAAATGTTCTTTCATGCAGCACTGAAGTCCCATCTCCCTCCTTAAATTAAGGACTAACAGGTGTTCTGATCATATACTGGTGTTAGCAGATTGCCTGTCTGGTGATTCATATGAGTGGTCTTGTGTCACTGCTGAATTTGGGGGTTGCATAGCACCATTCTGGTCTAAGAAAGGGACTATTTTTATGTAGTTTAAATATAGAACCCTCAAAGAAGAATTTCACCAGGGCCACTGCAAAACAAGTTAGTAGTTTGTATACTGAAAGATCAAACAGAAGGGAGAACCGATTCCAGAGTTGTATTTGAAATCTTTCATAGGGATTATGTTCTGACAATCCTCAGGGACTCTGTCAATAAAACCTTGTTAGGAGTTTATATTCAATGCAGGTAAAATTTTCATAAACAGTAATAGTGAAAGATAGCAGGTGGAAAAATGCTGAATTAAAATGTTCTTATCAAGCAATTTTCCTTTTGACTCTTCTAATCTTAAGTTTAAACAAGGGCTAAAAGACCTTAAGGAGAAATAAGAAGCAATTAAGTAGAACATAACTCAAACCTATTAGTAATGGGAAGAGAATGGAATATATGATTTACCTTTTGGTTATTCTGAAACCCCAGAATATGCATTTAGTTGGTCACTTCTTTTAACTCAAAAAGTGAACACTGCCTTCATTTTGATGAAAAGTGAAAAGTCAATAAAGAATAAATTGCTCAGATCACCAATCTTGCCCTGGAACTTGACTATCCAAGTTGAGATAACTTTTCTTCTGTTTAAAAAAAGAAATACCTTATCAATCCAGCCTGAGGAAGGGTTATTTGATATGCAATGGTAGCAATGTATCCTACATATTATGCTCTTAATTCCTGAATGATACATACTGTCTAAAATAGCCATAATCCTGTCAGCTTTCTAGTCTTATGAAGATACTGGGGACTGGGTGTTAAGGGAGAAGGACATAGTAATAGTTAATAAGATGTATAAGACTGTTTGAATTTCTTTCATCCTCTCTTTAGTACCATGCAGAAACTATCAAAAATGTGCGAACAGCTACAGAAAGCTTTGCTGATGACCCCACCTTTTACCGGCCTGTGGCTATAGCTTTGGACACCAAAGGACCAGAGATCCGTACTGGGCTCATCAAGGGTGTAAGTAATCAAAGATGTGGGTATGCTAATCCCAGGGTTTATAACCTGGGGGCCATTTTCAGCATTTTGATAACTGCATTTCAGTTTTGTAGTCCTGTGTTTTGGACATTTAAAAATGTTATTCTCAAGGGTCCATGATACAAGAAAAGTTATGAACATTTAGTTTTAGCTTTAGTCAAAATGATTCCGAAGAACTCTTGGAAATTCATGCTTTTGCATCTGATACACTGGTGTACGGGGGTGATGGCTTTTATTCACTAGTTTAGCAGTACCTGTGACAATTCTTAAACATTTGTAAAATTGGATGAGATTTGTGATTGTGACATAATTTTAAAGTACATTCTCTAGCTGAGGGTCAGAAAATGTGGTTTTTTTTTTTTTTAAATAAGGCCCATCCATCTATAGTGAACTTATTAATGAGCAGACTAATGAGTCTATTTCTCCCACCCATAGAGTGGTACTGCTGAAGTGGAGCTGAAGAAGGGTAACCCTCTGAAGATCACCTTGGATGATAACTACATGGACAAATGTGATGAGAACGTTCTGTGGGTAGACTACAAAAACATTTGCAGAGTGGTGGACGTAGGTGGCAAAATCTATGTGGATGATGGGCTCATTTCTCTCCTTGTGAAGGAGAAAGGTATGCTTTGATTGGGGCATGGGTCTGGTAGAATTGTTACCATAAGCTCCAACACACTCACCTCCGAAGTAACCTCAACCTTAGTGTATAGGAAATCCTTTTTGGATGGCATTAAATTTGGTCCACATTTAGATGGCAGCCTACAATTTCTCCTTTATCATTTCTTTCAAATACAACTTGTTCTCAGCTAGCCCCACAGGCCTTCTATTTCTTATGGAAGGGGAAAAGATACCCTTTCTTTACTCTTTATCCATTATATAGAAAATTTGAAGAAAAGGGATGGCTTTTCTATAGGAGGCATCAGAGTCTGGACCAAATTGTTGTATAAGTGAAGTATCTTCATAATTGGGAAGAAGAACACAAAGAATCAGTAGCTATTGTGCTATCAGACTTAATTCAAGGAAGGGCATTAATAAGCCAACTAGATTTGTGGGGAATTGAGGGTTGAACTCTTCATATTTTATACACCCTATGTAACATTTACTTTATATACTTTTATATGTGTACATGTTGCTTCTTCTGATAGAATGTAATCTCTTTGAGGACAGGGACTGTTTCATTTTCATCTTTGTCTCTAGCACCTGGCACATACTAGATACTTAATGCTTATTGATTTTTTTTCCCCCCTTAAGGTGAGGGTTATCTTTTGACTGAGGTAGAGAATGGTGGAAGTCTGGGCAGCAAGAAGGGTGTGAACCTTCCTGGAGCAGCTGTAGACTTGCCTGCTGTATCTGAGAAGGATATCCAAGATCTCAAGTTTGGATTAGAACAAGACGTGGATATGGTGTTTGCATCTTTCATCCGAAAGGCAGATGATGTTCATGCAGTCAGAAAGATCCTGGGAGAGAAAGGAAAACACATCAAGATCATAAGCAAGATTGAGAACCACGAAGGGGTCCGAAGGTGAGAGGAAAGAATGAACGCTTGGTTGACCACTCCTAGGAGAAGGAGAAAACTTTATTTTCTATCCCAGAATGGAATCCCAGGGATAGTCGTCCTGCCAGAGGAATTTTAAGCTATTGCTTTCTTGACTGGTTTAGGAAGGATTAATAGCTACCTGAAGGGAAATTTTTGGTTGTTAAGGAAAATATAAATAGCATCTAGGAGATCAAAGTCATTAACGGTGATTTTTCTTGCCCTTATTAACCAGAAGTTACTGATTTACTATAGTGCCATTTCTCTTCCTTTCGCGTTATGGGGTTCCTTTCGCGTTAGAAGGTACCTGGGGTGAATATGGTAGTAAATTCTGGACCCTTTATAATTATCTTTATAATCCCCACCATACCCCATTTCCCTGGGAATGAACAGCCTCTTAGTAAGGTTCTAATGATTAGCCCCTAGCATCCCTTCATAGGAACCTCAAACATAGGGCCTCCTAATCCTTTCCTACAAAAGGCCAGGTCACTTTGGCACATAATAAGATCATAGGATTGAAAGCTTAAAAACAGGGGGAAAGGGTCTTAGAAATTGTCTGGTCTACTATCTCCTACCTGGTGAGGGAACAAAGGCCTATAGAAATTGCTGCTTATTTAAAATCACATTCTGGTAGTAAGCTGTAAGTAATGTCTCATCTTCTGACTCCAAATCCATTGTTCTTTCCACTACTCCAGTATGAATTGGGACTTTTCCTGTCCTAGGAGTGATGAAGAAAATGACTTGATATAGTAAAAGGAATACACTAATGGCTAGTTCCCCTTTCTAGAGGGATTCAGGCCTTTATACTTTTCTTTCTCCCCATTCCTCAATTAAGGGAGGAATTCTGAAAACTTAATACTATATTATCAAGTGAAGTACCAGGTCACCTTAGAATATAATCTTGTTCAGGGGATTTATTACCCATCTGGTTCTCAAAGTAAACAACCTTTATTGTCTTATCCAATCAGTAGGAAGTTACAGAACTTTTCTCACATTGCTAATTCCTCCTTTTAGCTGATATCTTCTATCCTTTACCCATTGTACTTTCACATTATCTCTATAGCCTTTTAAAAAAAAATAAGCCTTTTTTTTATCATTTCAGATTTGATGAGATCCTGGAAGCTAGTGATGGCATCATGGTTGCTCGAGGGGACCTGGGTATTGAGATCCCTGCAGAAAAAGTCTTCCTTGCTCAGAAGATGATGATTGGGAGATGTAATCGAGTTGGGAAACCTGTTATTTGTGCCACTCAGGTATTCTCCCTGTTTCCTTCTTCCTTTCCTTGCTCTTCCGTGCTCACCATTTAGTGGCAGTTAAGAGTTCTAAGCATTAATTTTTAGTTAAATACAGTTAAATACCTTATGATATTTCCTTAAAGCATTAGTATAGTATTGATAAATAGGTCTGTGGTTGGGGAACCTATAGCACAAGTGCCTGAGGGGTACCCAGAGCCCTGTGGGCATGCCCTCACAGAATTCACCAGAGTTTATTTTAGACCCTTACCTTCTGTCTTGGAGTCAATACTTTATATTGGCTCCAAGGCAGAAGAGGGGTAAGGGTAGGCAATAGGGGTTAAGTGACTTGCCCAGGGTCACCTAGCTAGGAAGTGTCTGAGGCCAGATTTGAACCTAGGACCTCCTGTCTCCAGGCCTGACTCTCAATCCACTGAGCCACCTACCTACCCCCTAGAGTTTGTTATTAGAAAGCCAGAGTATTTGGCCAGGCTGCTCCCCTCCCCATCTCCACAAGCCAGAGGACATCCACCACCCTCCTCACCCCAAAAGGTTTGCCATCACTGGCCTAGGTCATCCCAGACCTCTAATAGATTATTTGGGACTATCTGACTTAGTTGCTAATCATAAAAAAAGCTGACCTAACTTTTTAAAGATCCAACATGCTGCTACTTTTGAGTGCTGGGTCCGTGCTTCTGTGATTTTCTAGACATTTAGGATATCTTGAAGATGAGTTTCCCCAGTGATTTTAGCTTCCCATCTTATTGTATTCTAAACTTAGCAATCAGATTAAATATTTTAACTTTTTAACTTTAGCATGTTTTGTTAGAAAGGTATTCTGGAATAGCATATGGAATGCCAGCCTTAGTGCCAATAAGATCTGATTTTGACACATCCTGGATATTTGACCTTGAACAATTTACTGATTAAATGACATTTAATTGCTAGGCAATTCTATAATTATAGGGTACAGGCTAGATATCAATCTACGTTGTTTAGATTAATTTCCTCACCATGGTTCCCTATACCAAAGAAATCACTATTTTTTGTGTGTGTGGGAAACCAGGGACGGGTATCATATTGTTCTGTCATTTCCTCAGATGTTAGAGAGCATGATTAAGAAGCCACGTCCCACTCGGGCTGAAGGCAGTGATGTAGCCAATGCTGTCCTGGATGGAGCTGATTGTATCATGCTGTCTGGAGAGACTGCCAAAGGAGACTACCCAGTAGAAGCTGTGCAGATGCAGCACTTGGTGAGTGATCCCTTGCCCTTTTCAGAGCAAGGGAAAGTGATCAGGGGAATAACTTCTCCATCACCCTCCTTAAAGGAGGAAAGTCTAAACAGAAAGTAGCTTTATTCCTTTGAGAAAGACATTTACTTGCACACTAGGCTCAATACCCCCTCAGCCACTACTATATTCCTGTAATTGTTTGAATGAACCTTTTCTTCTACACAGTCCTGTCCCCATTCCTATCCCCTTCTGTTTTGTCCTAAATTCTTTCTCATTTTCATAGTGCTCCTTTACTGTTAATTTTTTGGGTCCTCAGGATGCCTCCCAAAATGGGTTTCCTAGGGACTAAGTCCTCTGATCTCCCTGTACTGGCTTTAGGCAGCCAGAAGAATTGATTTTATTTTAACCTATTTCCTTGGGAAGGCAATTATACCAAAGTTAATCTATTTTCTTAAAGTAAAATACCTGCCTTCTATCCCCTTGGTGTAGAGGAAAGTTACCTTCTAAAGTAATCTATGGGGCAATAAAGTCAGCCATATCATACTTGCCTAACTTGCAGTAAACTCTTAACATCGTACTGCCCTTCTAAGTATTCCTTTTTAGCTAATTTTTTATGTCAGAATTTAATATAAAGTAGTAGTTTCATGTCACAATTGGCTGGGAACTGTTTTCCTCTTCTGGTGCACATTTTTTTAATCTCACTTAGACCTGATCAAAAGTTGAGGGATGAGATTTAATCTCTTCAGTCTAATCTTAAACTTTAATAGGGAGAGAGCCTGGACAGCAATCATGTTTGTACTTGTATGTTCAAAGTGCCATCCTGATGGAATTGGGATTCCTTTTGTGCCTAATTTCTTAGATTCTCCATTCATCTCCTGAATGACAACATGTAAGGTTTTTTCCCCCTTCATGTCCAGTTCCAGCAGCCTGGGCTACTACACCTGAGTAAACTTTAAGAACTGCTCATCAGACCCCTGATTTGTATTGAGCTTTGGGGACCAACAAGATAAACGTCCCAAATATAAAGGATTTTTGTTGAGTAATAATTTTTTTCCTCCGTTTGAAAAAGGAGTGAAGAGAATTATAAAACTAGAAACTGAAAAGCATTATTTGGGCTTCTTTTTAGAAGTGTACATTTAACTACTAACTAGCTATAAAAATTTACTCACCTAAGCTGTTAATGTCAATCCAGATGTTATCAAGTTCCTTCATTTTAAAAGTTAGGAGTTGACATTCAATAATGCTATTTTCATTTAATATTAAATACTTATTACCTCTCTTTAGTTATTCAAGGTTAATGATACACAAATAAGAATATAGGATGGCCATGTTTTGGGGTTTTCATGCTTAGAGCAGAATGAATCAGTCTAAAAACTTTGATACTTCTGCTTGCAATGACCAATTAAGTTAGTAGAACTGATTCTTCCTTCTCCTTGTTCTCCATTCTCCATTTCTAATTATTAGCATTATAATCTTCAGCTGAAATTCACTTTTTAATTCTTGATCTAGCCAATCATTTAAACAAGAACTTAACTTCTTTCATTCATGCTTCAGACTTGTTAATCATTAGACAAGAATTTTAAGTTATTAAATATTAAACTTTCTGCATGCTTTGCTATCATAATAGCTCCACAGGTGTCTCTTTATATGGTTGTTTATGGATTTACTTCCTAGTAGACATTGAGAATTCCAAACTACATATGTTAATCTGCCTACCTATATCTCATGGTTAAAACAAGCAGATTTCCCTTATCAGCAAATTTCCCTTTTTGAGCTTGAGAGCTAACTGCCCTTGTTTAACCCAAGATTTCCTAGACTTTATGGCACCATAAGAAAATATTTAATTAGTTTACTTGCTTAACTATCTAAATGTTCTAGAAAGTAATTTACTGGTCACAACGCAATATTTGTATGTGCCTAGAAACAGCTCTTAAATAGGGAACAAAACAGCCATATAAGGATACCCTGTTCTTGTTAACTATACTATCTTAAACAATGTGGTGAAACCTTATACAGAGTATAAGCTTTGAGAGTTGGTGCATCTAACATGTGCATCCTTTCATAGTAGCAAGTGTGGTGTTGGCATACTGATCTGGGATGAGCCCCCAAAGCAGCATCTTGGCTTTGAGAAAAATAAACCAAATACCTGCCTTTGTATCCATTCTCTTATCCCATCCACTCCCAACTCCAAAATTAAACAAAATTTGACTGGGAATAAGTCAATCTGATTGAAAGATGTACCTGGGAGCCAAATTTCTCTATAACAAAAGAGTCCTTGAAAAAGAAAAGCCATTTTGAAACAGAAAACTTAAAACAAGAATTTAAAGCCCTCCTGTACCATATTTCACCATCTTTTAGCTGGCCCAGTGAACTATTACAACTCTTTCACCATGTTGCCTTTTATAATTTTGAGGATCAAATTAGCCAATTAACTTAGGGTTGCATTATGTTCCTTTCTGACTCAGTTCTATCTTTCCTTGTGTCTGGTCTCTTGTGTTTTTCTCCTTTTTTCTCCCTTCCTTTCTTTGCTTCCCTTCTCCCTCCCAATCCCACTTTGGCTTACAGATAGCTCTGGAGGCTGAGGCAGCCACATACCACCGCCATCTTTTTGAAGGACTTATCCGATCCTCAACATGTTCAAGTACTGCAGAAGCCATGGCTGTGGGTGCTGTAGAGGCCTCTTATAAGAGTTTATCAGCAGCTTTGATAGTTCTGACGGAGAGTGGCAGGTAGGGCCCCTATGGGCAAGGTAGTAACTATAGATAACATTTTTTATTCCTAAGAGGAAAGTCTCTGAAGAGGACCATGGCTTCCAAAAGATCAGAAATGGTGTCTTGCTGCTCTCTGCCCTGAATCTTTTGGCTCAGCTCAGAAATTTCAGGAGAATATCTAGGAAGTTTATAGTAGGATAGGAGTTCCTCCCTATAGGTCCATTGGTCTCTTAAAATAAGGTAAAGGAGATAATATCATAGGCACATGAGAACTTTTCCTTATAATAAGGTCATTGATCTGGGTCCAGAATTGTCCCTGCTCTGGACTCAGGAGTTCTTTTGAATATAGCAGCCTAGTTCTCACTAGGTGTACCTGTGTCATCACACTTTCCCTCCTCATATCTGCCTCTGAAGCTCTGACAAAGATGTGGTCTGTCCCTCCCTCCTTCTGTCCCCTTGGACGGGATGGGTGTTACTCTTATAGATTGCCCGAGAGGCAGAGGCTGCCATCTATCACACGCAGTTGTTTGAGGAGCTTCGACGCCTGACTCCCATAACCAAGGATCCCACTGAATCTGCTGCTGCGGGTGCCGTAGAGGCTTCCTTCAAGTGTTGCAGTGGGGCCATTATCGTCCTCACCAAGTCTGGAAGGTAGGAGGTGGCAGGTCATTTGGGGAAGGTCAAGATGAGGACACAGAAACTTGTGATGGAGGCCAAACTCCTCACAGAATTTCAGAAGTATGATAACCAATCAATTAAAGATAACCTGAGCTCAAACCAGTAGAAGGTAAGATAATATCTGAAGATGTTAGAAGACTGGAAGCTTCATCTTGACTTACAAGTTGAAAAGGTGAAACTTGGTTGTCCTTGTAAATGCCTCTGACAGTGCTTTGGACTACATGAGAGAGAGGCTGTTAGTGAGGGCTGAACTATTTCTGATAAACCAATGGATGGAAAAACTGGTGCAGTGAGAAGAACACTGGCTGTGTTCAAAAACCTGTCTCTGATACTTAATGTATATGACTTTGAGCAAGACACTCCAACTTTTCTTTTGACCTTAATTTCCTCATCCATAAAATAAGGAGGTTGAACTTCAAGCTCTAGTTCCATGATCTGATGATCCCTCAATAAATTGGACAGGAAAACCTCATTAATTCAGAACCCTGTAATTTGACCTTGACTTGAACTAGAAGAAGGAGCTAAGCTGAGAAAATCTGATGTAAACTGAATTACTGAGGAGAATGAAGTGATTACATTTTTCCACTTACTAATGGATCTCTTGGTTTTTTGTTACCTGCTCTTCCCACTATATCTTTGCCTCAAATAAAATATCAAGCATCTTTTTACATAAAAATGTTAGGTAAGCCAATAATTATATATGGTTCCAATCTCTTCATTTAAAATAGCTCAGCCTATGACATACTAGCCAGGCAATATAAGCAACTTAAGTAAGCCCATTTGCAGATACTATTATATACTTACTATCTTGACAGTACTTTACAATATATTTCCTAATGTACACTTCGCTGAGATTAGTCTCTTGATACCTTATGCCTATGGTTCGTTAAAATATTATGTTGAGATAGATTGGTCTCTGCTGCCCCCAACATTTCCCAAAGTAGGATGATTTCTCTTCCTATTAGGAGATAGAATAGATAAGAAGTCTGTGCAGGATCAGTTTTCTTTGTTGGTTCATCCATGAGTATCAGCTTGCTGTTTGGGGAATGTAGGATCAAGGAGAGCATCTAATGTCACAGAGGGAAAGACAACCATATGATTGGTGCCTTCCCTTTCTTGCTAACATTGTAGCCATGGTCACTTAAAATTTGACCTTTGTGGAAGAGACCTGAACTTTGCTATTTAACTATTTTTAGCAGTTGAATCTTCTGAGGTTTCAACTCTAGCAACTTCTGGGTTCCTTAACTGCCTGCCTCTTCATATGCTATATTTGGTCTAGTACTGCAGAGCAGTGATGGAATCACTTTGCTGTGTTGACAATCTTTGGTTATCCTTTACCTTTAGAAAAAGCTATGACTTCTTTCACCACTTGCAATTTTATAGTGTGCTATTGGACAGAAATTTCCATAGTTAAGAGACTACAAAGGTACTGGAATTCTTCTGTATGTGGCTAGTACAACTGTCTTTCGTCCATAAATTTAGATGGTTAGCATAAACCACATTGGTGTGTCTGTTTTCTTTGACCCCCTTGGACATACTGCCAAAGAGTCATGCTTCTTCATAAAACGTATAACAAAGGGTAGAATACTGAATATCTTATTGACCAGTTAAGTTGGTTAGCACTCAGACTTCTCAAGTTTCTCTAAAATACCTTCAGTAAGTTGAGGATGAGACTTGGAACACTGTCTCATTTAAGCACATGAGTGAAATACAAGAGTCAAGGTAAATCTGCAAAGAGGCAATGTGAACCCTGAATCTCACCTGAAGAGACTGATTTATCTCACATACTTCACTGAGTGTAGGAATCTATTCCCCTGCATACTTCCCAGCAGGTCAAAGTTAAGTCATGTAGCATATGTGGGAGAGTGAAAGGTATAGTGAATGAGGCAACTAATCAGGCTTTTTCAGAATGGGTTTAAGCAATGTGATTTTTCCTGACTATTGATTCTTTTCTTTGGTTTTTGTGGAAGTTACAGGTATAGGGGGAGGAAATAGGTAGAAGAGCTGAAGGTGGGAGTAGTCTGAATTCTTGTTATCTTGGGACTTTCCTGGTGACTTTCATATTCATCTTATGAATTATAAAAGAATAAATGTGTTCCCTGGGACTCACTTTGACTTCTTCCTTTATACATCTTTTTGCTCTTGACACTTTCACAAAAGGTTTAAATGGTTTGAGTTCAGAGACTTGAAGATAAGGTTCCATTACAATATAGCTAGTGATTAAGGAAAATGTATTTCCTAAAGAAGTGGGATTTTTGGTCTTTTCAGGCTGTCTTCCTATTTTCCTTAGACTGAAAGTACACTAGCCATACATAGACCCAGTCCCATTGCTGATCACCATAGAAGCTTTGAACTGCTCTAGTTCTCCCCTGAGTGTGTTTGCCTCTACTTAGGGAGCCTCACTTTATTGGTGCCAGACTTTATGCAAACAATTGTGTTAGCACACTGCAGCTCAGAACTCCCAAGCTCAAGCAGTCTTCCAGTCTGTAATTATTTACTGTATCCTCTATATCCAGAATTTGGTGTAGTGCTGTCAGGGATGACAAGAAAAGATGGTTTTCTTAGTGTTGAATGCTTGCTGATGGAAATGTGGTCAGGTGATTTGTTTTCTTGGACCTTGATTTAATTTTCTATTCCTTTTTGTAGGTCTGCCCATCTGGTAGCCAGGTACCGTCCTCGGGCCATTATCATTGCTGTTACCCGTAGCCCTGTGGCTGCTCGCCAGGCTCATCTGTTCCGAGGCGTGTTTCCTGTGCTATGCAAGGATCCAGTTAATGACTCATGGGCTGAAGATGTGGACCTTAGGGTTAACTTTGGCATGAATGTTGGTATGTAAAAAGGTCAAGGTTGCTCTTAGGAACTTAAGGTTAGACTTAATATTACCAGGTTAATTGACATGATTCCTTTCTTTGTATTTGTGTTAGTTCTTACACATACACATATGAAAGTGAATTAAAACTAATTTTGGCTCTAAAAAGCCTGTATAAGCACTCTTAATACTTGGGACCACCTAGATTGGTACCAAACCAAAATCTCATAGCTGAAAGATGGATTTTTGGTATGGGAATGGAACTGAGCAAGAATAGTCCAGAGTGAAATGTGCCCATTCTGGCCATCCCTCGGATGGGTTCCCAGTTTTTACTCATTTCAGCAATGCATCCTTGGACATTGATAAAGGGGAACATCAATTAGAAATGACAGAAACATGGTCCGACAGTAAATTGGCAATATATTCCTACATGCAGGAAAAAATAAGAATATTCAAGGAAAACTGCTGTGAAAAATTTGTTTAGATGTGTTTATATACCAGAAAATGTCACACATATATTCTGGATTTTCCTGAACCCCAGCCCTAGTGCCACCTTGTGGCCAAAGAATGTTGCTGGCAAAAGAAACTTGACCAATATATATAAACTGTGAGTAGTAGTTCCTCAGTCCTGCATTCCTGTGTAACCAGGATGGCTATTGTACTGTGGAGTTAGTTCCCTCTAGTGGAAGGACTGAGTTCTCCCCCATGGTCAATTTTTGACACTTTCTCTCTGATCCATTTTCTTAGGCAAAGCTCACGGCATTTTAAAGAAAGGTGATGTGGTCATCGTGCTTAATGGTTGGCGTCCAGGTCCAGGCTTCACCAACACCATGCGCGTACTGCCAGTGCCATAAGGGGCATTTGAAGACTTTGGAACTCCAGCACCCTACTTTCCCACCCCTGCCTGCATCATCCATTAGATCTGCAGCTGGTTATGGTGTTGTCCATTCCTAGCTATTAGTGGCTTTAGGTGGCTAAACACCAAAAAAAAGAAAAAAAAAGAGAAAAAAGAAAAAAAGAAAAAAAAAAGTTTAAAAGTTTCTTCTTATAGAAACTATATTAGAACTACCTTCCATCCTTCCCACCTAGAAATCTTGGTATCAGTTAGCACATCCCTTTGGTGGGTAAGGTAGAGCAACTGTGGCTTAGCTTTGGGGTACCTACAGGTCATTTCTGACATGGGGGGATTAAAGTAACATGTCAGTATTGTGTTTTAAGTTGGTCAAGACATGCTTCATGCACACAAAGTAGGCAGCAACCATAGTTCCCTGTTGAGCACAAGTCCTCAATGTGTACTGGCCTTCTACATCTTCCTGGCCAGAGGAACCACCCTCCTTTTAACCACCCACCTCTTAGGTAAAAAGTGTCTTGGTCTTACATACTTAAGTTTTGAAAAAAGCTGAATTCAGCTACTAAAAACTCAACACGTTTTGGTGAATGTGATATTTAGCACTGGTGTCCTCTTAAGGCACTTCTATCTTGGTGGGTGGAAGAAACTTCTAGACATAAGCCACTCTTCTCCCCACCCTCCACCCCCAAGTCGGAGTGAGAGGGATGACCCTAAAACCAAAAGAGAATTCCATCTTGAGAAGAGTCCCCATGGTTCTAGTGATACACTCCTTGCCACTACCCAGTCCTCAGCCCTCTCACATTGTGAGTCTTGTGTTCCTCCAATATTTCTCTTCTGTTGCCAGTCTGAAAGAAAACCTACACTCCTATTGTGCTGTATTTGGCTGTAGAGTACATCATTTGTCAATAAACACAAGCTGAAACATTGGTGGGTCTCTTAATGCTCATTCTAAGATCTCTGGGTGGAGGGTGGGGAAGATTGGGGCAGTATGGTTGGAAAGGGAACAGAGCAGGGAATCCTAAACTCATAAATAGCAACTCACCACACAAGGATGATCTTGTTCCAGATGTCTGACCATGAACCATATTCTAACTAATTCCTAAACTTGTCACAAAATATATCACCTTTGCTTGCTGTTCGTTAACAAACTACTACCTAGAGCAGAAGATGAATTTGTAGGGAAAATATTGAAATCTTTATAAAGTTTATAGGATTTGTTGATTATGAACTGTTTTGGATTATGTATAGTGGGTTTTCCATGTAGATGAGTATCTTTTTGCTCAAGATCTGTACCATTTCCCCTCACCTCTATCTTTTGCTATACTTACAAAAGGCCTGGAGATAGGAAGGGATCCGTATCTTAAGACTACTGCCCCTGCTTTAGGCTTGGTTTTTCTTTTAAACCCTCACCTTCTGCCTTAAATTCAATACTGATTCCTAGGCAGAAAAGCTGTTAAAAGCTAGGAAATGAAGGTTGAGTGACTTGCCAAGGATCACATTCAAACCAAGTACCTCCCATATTTTTACCTGGTTCTTAGCCATTTATTTTCCCCTTCATGGTCTTCTAATACCTAGTCAGAGTTAGAGGGTCACTTCCTGATTATACCATTGCCACCAGTTTTTGGTGGTTTTGTTTTTTAAGGATTATTAGCATCTAATGGCAAAAGCTAAAAGGAGTACCATATGTATTTTGAAAAACCCAGCCAACTGTTTTGTGTAACGAGTTGCTAAGATGCTTTTTGATAGTTTTCACCCATTGCTCCTGTTTTAAAGTTTAACCTTTAATAATTTTTCTGCTTCAAACACGAATAATATGGAAATAGGCTTTGAACAGTGATACATATATAACCCAGTGGAACTGCTTGTCAGTTCCAGGAATGGTGAAGGAAGAGGGGAGGAGGGAAATAATAAATCTAACCAAGGAAAAATACTCTTAAAAACAAAAAGTCTAACCTTAAACACTTGAAGGTAATTACACAATATTTTTTAGGCAAAATATTGCTACCAATTTGTCCCAATATCCTTCGTCCTAATCAGTGCTTAGCAAAATAGGTATTTAAGCAGTTCAATTAAGCTGAAATAGTTGGGATATGTTTTGTCTCACCTAGACCTTTGGCACTGAGGTTCTTTAGAGTTTACAGAGTAATATGTTCACTTGCAAGATGGCTGAAGAACTCAAGCCTAGGTCTAAGTAAATGAGACCTGATAGACCTTATCTGTACTTAGCTAGACTGAAAAGGGTCCAGAGATCAAGGATTTGGTGTGAAGAGGAAAGAAGATGGAATTTCCTGGAGAAGGGAAAACCTAGTGAAATAATAGGAATTAAATAATAGATTGTGACCACTTTATGGAAAGCCAGAAAAGTGCTATATTATGGAGTTTGGGATTCTTCTGGTAAACTGATGTCTTAGAATCTGAAGTGGGGGCCCTACCATGATTAAATGAGACTTGGGATATTCATCTGCCAGCAGAATTCAGGATGGATGGAAGAAGTACTGAAATCTGAAGCTTATCAAAAGATGACTTAATTGGATAACATTTATTACTGTAATCCCTTAAAGGATCTGGGTCACAGATAAGTTCTCACAATTGAAAGAAAACCATTTAGTTCAGGCCACACTTAATCCATTTTATAGCAACCTCCATAATCTTCTAACCCTTGAAGACAGTCTAGAAGACCTCTTAACATCTAGGGCAGTGATAGCAAACCTTTTAGAAACATGGTTCCCAAAGCTGTAAGTGACCCCCCTTCTCCCCATTTTCCCAGACAGGAGTGAGCAGTTAATTGCTCTGCTGCTGGGCTGAAGGGCAAGTGATGTGAGAAATGTCCTCAGGTACATGTGGAGAGGGAAAAGGGAGCTGCCTCCTCTGGTATGGGTGCCATAGGTTCGCCAACAGATTTAGGGCATCTCTATTGTAGAATATCACCAATTCACTAATTGTCAGGATGATTTTCCTTTTTGTAATGTTCCCAATGTCTCTAGTTCTTCCTGCTAAAGTAAATAACAAATCTCTTTTACATGGGAGTTCAGATAGTTGAAGACAACTGTCAATTCTCCCTCTAAATCCTGTGGACAACACTCCCACTCCCCATTCCTTAAACTTTTTAAGATAATTTTTTCCCCAATTAGCAAAAATTGCCTTCTTTACCTTCTGCCATCCCCAAACCTATTGAAAAAGAGAAACAATACCCATTTTAATCAACAATTATCACATTGATCCTCTCTTCCCTTCTCTCCCCCATCAGACTCAAAGTGGTCTTTATAATATTGTCTATACAAATTTTCTGGTTCTAGTCTTCCCAGATTTCTCAGACTATCACCATCATTTCTTATAGCACAATATCTTTCCATCACATTTATATACTGTAACTTGTTAAGCCATTCTCCAACTGATGGCTACTCTTTCAATTTCCAATTCTTAACCACCTCAAAATAAAAACTAATAATACATTTTATACTTCCTTTAGAGTTTGTTTAGGACTAATTTCTCCCTTAATCTATCCTCATGAATACCTCCTTCACTCTGTTCCTCTTCCTCTTTCCCTAAAGGGTGAAATTTATTTCTGTATCCAATTCTGTTTGTGTATTCTTCCCTTTAACCGGTTCAGATGAATGAAATTCAAGTGCCAGACACTTCTACCACTTCTTAATCTTTGTTTTTATAGATTTCTACTTGAACAATCAAATTATAGGAGAATTTCCCCCAACCTTTTTCCTCCTCCCCCCAACCCAGTGTATTCTTCTTTCCCTCTTTTTATTTTTAGAACCCTTACCTTCCTTCTTGGAGTCAATACTGTGTATTGGCTCCAAGGCAGAAGAGTGGTAAGGGTAGGCAATGGGGGTCAAGTGACTTGCCCAGGGTCACACAGCTGAGAAGTGTCTGAGGCCAGATTTTGAACCTAGGACCTCCCATCTCTAGGCCTAACTCTCAATCCACTGAGCTACCCAGCTGCCCCTTTCCCCTCTCTTTTCTATTCTTTTAAGATAAAAACATAGCAACCTCTCCCCAGGCCTTCTATCTAATTAGACTCCCTCTATAAACCTTCATGATAATAGGGTTCAGAGAAGAAACATGCATCATCTTCCCCATATTAAAATACAGTAAGCAGTCTAGCCTTGTTTGGAACCTTATGATTGTTCGTGTTTACTTTGTGGGGGGGGGGGGCAGGTGGGATTTCTCTTTATTCCTAAATTAGTTATTTTGAAGTTTCTGGCTCTAGTCTTTTCATTAGGAATGTTCAGAAGTTCTCTTATTAGAGAATCATTTTTTGTTTATTTTTTTCCCTTGTAGGATTATGCTCTTTTTTTTTCTTTTTTTTTTTTTTTTTTTTTTTTTTTTAATTTTTTAAACCCTTAACTTCTGTGCATTGACTTATAGGTGGAAGATTGGCAAGGGTAGGCAATGGGGGTCAAGTGACTTGCCCAGGGTCACACAGCTGGGAAGTGTCTGAGGCCGGATTTGAACCTAGGACCTCCCGTCTCTAGGCCTGGCTCTCAATCCACTGAGCTACCCAGCTGCCCCCGGATTATGCTCTTTTGCTGGATAAGTTATTTTTAGATATAAGCCTATTTCTTTTGCCTTCTGGAATATTCTAACCTCTGCTCTTATATAGTGATGACTGCTATATTGTAGTCCTGACTGTGGCTCCTCAATATTTGAATTCTTTCTGCTTTCAGTATTTTTATCTTTGACCTAGAAGTTCTGTATATTAGTTCTTATGTTTCTGGAAGTTTTCCTTTGGGGATTTCTTTCAGAAAGTGAATAGCAAATTCTATTTCCATTTTGGGCCCTTGTTCTAAGAGATCTGGCAGTCTTAAGATTTCTTGAAATATGTCTTAGGCTCTTATTTTGGTCATGGCAATTAGGTAATTTTTTTCAACTCATTTTCTAGATCAATTGTTTTTGCTATGTGATGCTTTATATTTTATTCTATTTTTTCTTTTTTAAATTTGTTTAAATATTTGTCTCCTGAAGTCATTAGCTTTTATTTGGTCCATTTTAATGTTTATGATGTTTGTTGCTCGAGCAAAATTTTGAGTTTCTTGTGCCAAGCTATCAATTCCCTTCCCGATTCTTCCATTATTTTAATCTTTTCTAGTTTTTTTCCTAGAACTGTTAATTTCATTTATAAGAACATTTAACTTTTTCAAAAATTCTTGCTATATTTCTTCATTGAATTTCTAGCCAGGCAGTCTTCTTCTTTTTTTTTTTTTTAGTCTTTGAATGTAGATCTTTCGGAAACTTTCCTTTTGGGTTTGTGCCTTGAGTATCTCTGTCACAATAATAGTTTTTTTTTATGATGAGATCCTTTTTTTGTTTGCTCACTGTTCCAGTCTGCTTCCTTACTTCAAATTGTGTTAGGTTTGCTCTCTGTAGGAATGTCTGAGTTTTTCCAGCTGTTCCTTTCTTTGGATACTAAGTGTTGTGTTATTCCAGGATCTCAGGGATAGCTTAGCATGGGAACCTGCAAGCTTTCAGTGTTCCCCAAAATGGTCTTATCCACACAAAGTCTCATCTCCCTGGTTTGAGCTCTGCAAGTTTTGGATGTGGATGTAGGTCCAAGCAACAAGTC
Source organism: Gracilinanus agilis (assembly GCF_016433145.1). Lineage (NCBI taxonomy): Eukaryota > Metazoa > Chordata > Mammalia > Didelphimorphia > Didelphidae > Gracilinanus > Gracilinanus agilis. Next base: position 656,148,937 of record NC_058131.1, on the reverse strand, counting down.
TATGGGCTTGCCCTTTTGGAATTTCAATAGCTTGCTATGTAGCCACTATAGGCAGCCAGAAATTTCTACTGGTTCAGAGTGATTGAACTACAGGCTCCCATTTGGTCTGGGATTCTTTGTCCTAGTTATTTCACTGCAGGCTTCGGATTGGGTTAGAAGCTAGAACTGAGAATTCAGTATATTACTGGGGTCCACACCACACAAGCTACTACTTGCTTCTGAACTCGTTCCTCTCTGGGTACACAGCCTAGGACTTGTGACTCTCCCTTACCCTGTAATCCCACGTGCTGCCCCCTCCTCAGTCTGCCCTAGATTTGTGACCTGGATATGGGTAATGAACAATGGAACTGCCAGCTGGCACCTGTCCCTGTGCCATGCACATTTCAACTCCCTTGTGATGGATCTGAGACCTCCACTTGCCCTAGTTCTCAGCTTCTTCCCTGCCGAGCACTTTTGGCCAGACCCCATCCCCCATGTCCACAGATCTCTCTGTCCATCTCCCTATGCTGACCTGGGGCAGAAAAATTACTTTCTGTGATTTTTTTCCCCTTGGATTTCCCAATAAGGTTTCAGGCTATTATATTTTCTAGATCTGTCATGAGGAAGTCTAGCTTCTTTGGGAGGGATGAGGCAGCTTGCTATTGTTCTTGCTGCTCTGCCATCTTGGCTCTACCCTCCTCAACTTACCCTTCAATGATATGATCTCAAGGCCCTTCACTATGCTGATTGTCCTCTGACTGCTCTTCAACTTATCATTATCCTGTCTAAAATGTGTCAGAAACTGATAATGAAAACCCCAGAGTGACCTGACCTGGGTAAAGGATAATAGAACTGTAACTTATTTTTTATTTAATTTTTTTAAACCCTTAACTTCTGTGTATTGGCTCCTTGATGGAAGAATGGTAAGGGTGGGCAATGGGGGTCAAGTGACTTGCCCAGGGTCACACAGCTGGGAAGTGTCTGAGGCCAGATTTGAACCTAGGACCTCCCATCTCTAGGTCTGGCTCTCAATACACTGAGCTACCCAGCTGCCCCCTGGACTGTAACTTAATTCTAGACACTGTGCTTCTCTTAATGCAGGCTGGAGGGTATGGTGGGACCACAGGGTGCATCTCAATCTCGAATCACTCACCTCCTTGGTTTATGGATTGTAGGTTTAATGTTCTGCACTGATGCCTCTGTAAGTTATGAGAACTGGCCAGATGACACCTCTTTCAATCTCCATAATCCAACCTAGTTTGGTCAGTCAATAAATATTTATTAAATACCTTATTATATGCCAAGTACAATGCTAACCATTGGGAGATACAAAAAATGTTAAAAATAGTCCCTGCTCTTGGGGGCAGCTGGGTAGCTCAGTGGATTGAGAGTCAGGCCTAGAGGCAGGAGGTCCTAGGTTCAAATCCGGCCTCAGCCACTTCCCAGCTGTGTGACCCTGGGCAAGTCACTTGACCCCCATTGCCCACCCTTACCACTCTTCCACCTATGAGACAATACACCGAAGGGTTAAAAAAAAAAATGGTCCCTGCTCTTGAGTAGTTCACAATCTAATGGGGGAGACAACGTGCAAATAGTGGTACAAATAAGCTTTAATTTAATTTAAATCAGATAAATAGGACATAATCAACAAAGGGATGGGACTAGAATTAAAAGAAATTGGTGGGGGGGGCAGCTGGGTAGCTCAGTGGATTGAGAGCTAAGCCTAGAGACAGGAGGTCCTAGGTTCAAATCCGGCCTCAGACACTTCCCAGCTGTGTGACCCTGGGCAAGTCACTTGACCCCCATTGCCCACCCTTACCACTCTTCCACCAAGGAACCAATACACAGAAGTTAAGGATTTAAAAAAAAAAAAAAAGAAAGAAAAGAAAGAAAGAAATTGGGAAAGGTTCTTGTAGAAGGTGAGATTTTAACTGGGACTTAAAGGAAGTTGGCAGGAAGAGGAGATAATAGCGAGCATTCAATGCATGGGGAATAACCAGTGAAAACACAAGGAATTGAGAGATGGAAGGTCTTATTCTAGGAACAGCAAGAAGGCTCATATATCCCCAGTTTGGATATTGAAGGGTAAAGGGAGAAAAATGTAAGAAGATTGGGAAGGTTAAGGATGTGGAAGGTTATGAAGAACTTTGAATGCCATCTATACTATTAATATACTTGAATACTAGACAGGTAGATTCTAGATAGGTTCCACTCACTCCTTATAATTTAGTTCTAGTTCTAAACATCTTTTACAGATAAGTCAAACCAAGGCCCATACAGAGGCCAAGTGCCTGGTTCAAGGTCACACAACAAGACCATTCGCTGCTTTCCAACTTTTTGTAAAGAATCCAGGGAGGGATTTGGACCATTTGATATCTCTGAAGGGACCTTTCATTTCCCCTCTGTCACTTCCATCAAGATTTGACTAAAAGATATTTTGTGAGTTGCATTAGCTCTTAGGTCCATTCAAAAGGCTTGTAGGGCCAGACAGAACTTAATAGGATCAAAGAATATTCAGTGCTGTTTAGGCTCAACTGCCAGATCTATCCCTTCCCTTTTATACTTAATTCATACATACTTTATTTTTATTCTTGCCCCAACCATTGCCCACCTTAATGTTCTTTCCCTAATTACCCCATCTTAGAGTTTTATAGTATTTCAATATTTTGTAATAGTAGCATATTTCTATGGGGCTTTGCATCTATTATCTATTTAATTATAGGATCCTAGGATCATAGTTCTAGGGCTAGAAGGAAACTCAGAGACCATTTAGTGTTGGAATATTAATTTTTCTTTTTTTTTTTATAATTTTCTTTGTTTATTTTAAACCCTTAACTTCTGTGTATTGGTTCCTAGGTAGAAGAATGGTAAGAGTAGGCAATGGGGGTCAAGTGACTTGCCCAGGGTCACACAGCTGAGAAGTGTCTGAGGCCAGATTTGAACCTAGGACCTCCCATCTCTAGGCCTGACTCTCAATCCACTGAGCTACCCAGCTGCCCCAGAATATTCATTTTTCAAATGAGGAATGTTCCCTAGAATGGTCATTTTACCGATGAGGAGACTAAGGCTCAAGGTCAGGTGACTTTCTACATTTCACCACAGGTAATGGTAGAACCAATATTTGAACCTAGATTTCCAAGATTCCAAGCCCAGAATGCTTTCCAAAACACCTTGTACATTCAGTAATGATACACTCCCTAAACATAATAGGAGATGAGCTACTTTTTTCACACAATTTCAGCAAATAATACTTATATAGCACTTTACATACAAAATGCTTTTCTTGTCATAATCCTATGATGTGGGTAATACAAATATTATTTCCATTTTTTTCAGACAAGGGAACTGATGCTCTAAGAATGTTAAGGGATTTGCCATGATCACAAAGCTAGTATGAGCCTGCAATGGGATTCCAGCCCAGGTTTCTCCCTTCTAAATCTCAGATCTGCACAGGATGGAGACCCATAACAGGGGATATAATTAGATTGTCCATATCTTAAGGAAAGGAATTATGGGTCAGAATGGGTAAGTAATCTACCCAAGCACATATAAATAGTAAAGTTAGTACTAAAGTATTTGTAGGTACTAGTAATCCTAAGATTATACAGTGGTAGAGTAGAGAGAGAGCTGGACTTGGAGTTGGGAAGTACTGAGTTTGAATCCTGCCCCAGACTAGCTTGTGACCCTTAGTAAATCACTCAATGCTTCTCAAACTCGGTTCCAGCAATGAATCAGTCCTCTGAGAAATATCACACTTATTAGTTTAACCTGGATTGTTAGCATTTTTTCTATCATTTTCTTAAGTCTAGGCAATGAATATAACAATAAATCAAACTTGCTTTGTAGCCTTTGCAGATTTCTGGGATGCAAATGCACTGAAAATTTAACAATGGGGCTCTCATGAGCCAACTAGCTCCAGCATACTCCAGCATGTGTTTCTTCAACCATTAAATGGAGATAATCAAAGCACCTACCTCCCAGGATTGTTGTGAAGATCATGTGAGATAATGCATATAAAGCACTTTGTAAACATTAAAGCTATTAAATGCCAGCTATTATTGTTTGGGGACAAAGCAAGATAGGGCAGAGGGTAGGTTCATGCTTTCCTTTTATAAACATCTTGGCTCACTTTCTATAGCATGGAGATCACAGGCCAATCCTTCCCAATAGTACAGAAGTGATAAAAAATGTTAAATGGGGGACACGGTGGAGCTCGTCCTCTATCTACTTGACTAACTTAAGATATGCATTGCCAATTGCATGGGCAGACTTCTAAACAAAAGAGTCTGGAATCAGTACTTGAATTGCTTATATTTTGATTTATCAATGGGACATGTTTTGGATGAAAATTGGGGTGCTTCTTGTCTGTTACTTGTATAGATGGTCAACTACTCTGCTACTTTGCCTCTATGAAGGACCCATTCACTATGAGAAGAATAAAGAACTGAGATCTGGGTTCAGTCATTTACTAGCTATGTGATATTGGGCAAATTGGCTAGCCTCTTGTGCCTCTTTTCCTATCTGTTAAAATAGGGATAGTAATAATACCATAACATAGAGATCTGTCTTCAGAGCCCAGAGACCTGGGTTCAAATGCCACCTTTGATACATATCTGCTGTGTACTGAGCAAGTCACAATCTCTCAGTGCCCTAAGCAACTCTCTTGGACAAAAGTGCCAAATTGTCCTGGTAGAAAGAATTTCCTCACCTGGAAGTTCCCTATCCCAGTGATATCCCAGGTCTAGCACTTCTCCCTCTCCCTAATAAGACTCGTACTTGCCCACCTTGTAGGATTGCTGTAGAGATCAAATGAGACAAGAAAATAAACTTCTTTTTGTCTATACTGCAATGTACAGATGTATTCTTGAATATTACCAATGATAACTTGGCAGGAAGTGGTGGTGAAAGTCATTAGTCAAATAGATGATCAGAAAAGGATAGGGGCCAATAAGGCACCAAAAGTGAAGGACGACGATGCATGGTTAGCCTGTGAGCTACCTGCTTTATAACATCTACAGTCCTAGAAAAAAAGCCTTCAGCAACATGCATAACTCCTGTAAGGGGGATTAAGAGAAAGATGAAGACAAGAAGAGTCACACAGAATGGGGAAATATGAATGTTGAGCTGTATTATTTGGGATGGCACCCACACTGCTGAGAAGTCAGTTTCATTGAAGTGTTATTATTAATAATTATATTAAATGAAATATTAATTTTCATTAATTACAAGGTCTATGTTGAGCCCTCCTGTGTCCCCAGGTCAGGTTTAATCTATTTAGTAGAGGGGAAAAAATGAAGTAGAGGCCATATGTCCAGCCCTTACATAATACCCAGTCCAGCTTGAGGAGACCAGACTGATAGACATAAAACAATGAAGGAAAGAAGTAGCATTGTGTGGTTTTGACAGGAAATTCCATAAGATGTTAAAAAAGGGAGAGATCCCTGATGTATGGGATTTGAAGGACAGCTTCATGGAAGAAATAAGACTTAAACTTAGCCCCAAAGGATGAAACAACCTTGGACAGGTGAAAGAAGGAAGTGGGAACCAGAGCTGTTCTTGGCCACAATCTTGAAGTAAACCAAATTAAAAACCCTTATCTATTCTCATCCTCTTTCCTTTCTGCCCCAGTGCATTTGGACGGCTGCTAATGAAAATATGCTCCTAGTTCATCCAGTCATGCTCAGGAATGCCTAAGAACAATTTAGAGTGTGGTCCTTTCCATTTGAAAAAAAACAACAAAAAAAAAACAAAAATTTAAATAAATAATATTTTAATCTCCAACCCCCCATTACATATAAAATAAATTTTTAACATTGGATTTTTTTAAATTTTAAGTGAGATTAGCATTTTTACCTGGAATATGGCAGCTAGGTGGTGTAGTAGAGAGAGTACTGCCTGAAGTCAGGAATCAAATCTGTTCAAACCTGGCTTCAGACAAATATTAGCTATGTGACTTAGACAAGTCACTTAAGTCTTTTTACTTAAGTTAATGCTTTTTACTTAAGTTAACTTTACTTAAGTTAACACTTAACTCAGGTCCTCATTTACAAAATGAACTAGAGAAGGAAATGACAAAGCACTCCATTATCTTTGCCAGGAAAACTCCAAATACAGTCACAAAGAGTCAGACATGATTGAAATGACTCAACAATAACAACATTACAACATTGTTTTAAATTCGTTATCTGTCTTCAACTGGGCCTTCACTACAGAAAGGCGTTTCTTTGATTCTTCTATAAATGTTTCTTCATCTGTCCCTCCACAAAAGCTTTTACAATCCAAACTTTCTTTCCTGAAAACTCCCACTCCTTTATCTCCCCCTTCTCTCAGCTGAGGACCTTGAGAAAATTGAGGCTATAAGTGAACTCCTTAAAAAAACAAAAACAAAAACAAGTGAACTCCTTCCCCTCTTTGGAAGATCCTTTGAGATTATTCTCCACTTTCTACTTTTTTCTCCCCAATCTCTGAGGATGAAGTGGCCCTTCTCCTTGCAAAGGCCAGTCCTTCTTAATGTACCCTTGAGCCCATCTTTTTCCTTCTTCTCCAGCATATTGCAACCTCCATCATTACCCTTCTTTTTCTAATCTTCAATCTCTCCCTACATATTAGTCCTTCCCTTCTGCCTTCAAATATGCCCAAATAACCTTTATCTTGAAAAAACACAGCCCTTCAAACTACTGACCTATACCTCTTCTCCCTTTCTTAGTCAAATTCCTAGAAAAAGCTATCTATAACCACTACCTTTGCTTTTTCTCTTCTCTTTTCTCAATCCTTTACAATCTGGCCTTCAGCCTCATCACTTATCGGCAACTGTTCTCTCCAAAGTTAACAGGCGACTAGAAACAGTGAATCAATGGAATAAAGTGCTAGACTTGGATTTTGGCAAATGAATTTGAATCCTGCCTCACTTAGCTATGTAACTCTGGTCACTTAACTTCTTTGCCCCAGTTTTCTCATATGTAAATTGGAGATATTAAAAGCACTTACCTTCCAAGGTTACTATAAGGAATAAATGAGATAATTTTATAAGTTGCCTTGAATGTTAACTATTATTATTACTAATGATGTCAAATCTGATAGTCTTTTTTCAGTCCTCATACTTCTCTACTTATTTGCCACATTTGTTACTGTCAATCAGCCTCTCCTTGTTGATAATCTCTCTTCTCTGTGCTCTTGGGACATTATTCTCTCTTTGTTCTTCTACTCATTGCTCTTTCTCAGACTCTGGTAGTTTATCATCCAGATCCTGCCCCCTAACAGTGAATATTCCCCCAAGGCTTTGTTCTAGACTTCCCTGCCTTTTTCTCTAGTGTCTCTTTCTTGGTGATCTATGCCATCAGTTCCCTTGGATTTAATTATCATCATTATGCTGATAAACCACACACACACACACACACACACACACACACACACACACACACACACACNCACACACACACACACACACACACACACACACACACACACACACACACACACACACACACACACACACCCTTCTATTTCTAGTTTTAGTCTCTCCCTTGACCTTCAGACCCACATCAACAATTTCTTATTGGGAATTTTAAGCCATTTCCAACTCAATAGAACTCATTATCTTTCCTCCCCCCATCATCCTTTCCCTATTCTTGTCCAAGATACAACCATTCTTCCATTACCCAATTCATAACCTTGGCAGTTTCCTTATATTCTTCTCTCCCTTGGACACATATCCAATTAGTTGTTAAATTTTGTCATTTCTTTATCCATAATTTCATATCTCCCATCTCTCTCCTTCTCTCTACTCACACAACCACCACATTAGTTCAGCCCTCTATCATTTCTTTTCTAGATTTTTGAAAGTTAGTTTCCTAATTTGCCTTCCTGCCTCAAGTCTCAACCTCCTTCAATCTATCCTTCATGCTGCTACAAAGGTGATTTTCCTTAAATAGATCTGATTATGTTATTCTCCTACCCAATCAACTGAAGTGGTTTTCCAGTGCCTTAAAAATAAAATACAAAATGTATTTAGCTCTTAAAACCTCTTACAACCTGGTCTCAACTTAACTTTACAGCCTTTATGGATATTGATCACCCTCCCAACAGTCTGCTTCCCAACCAAACTGGCTTTTTATGTGATCCTCACACACCACACCATTTCTCATCTCCACACCTTTGCACTGGCAGTTCCCTATATATAAAATGTACCCCCTCTCCTCCCCTCCACTTCTTAGAATCCTTTTCTTCCTTGAAGACTTGTATATGAAGTCTTTCCTGATGCTTTTAAGGGATATTATGCTCCATCCCAAACTACCTTGCACTGAAATACTTTGAGCTATTTGAAGCTTAAAATTGTATCAGCACTTTTGGACACCCTGTATTTCTTTGTATTTTCCTTTTCATACTTTTTTTCTCTATTTGTATATATTCTTGTTTTCTTATTCCTTGAATTGTATTCAAGGGATGGTTTTATTTATCTATTTGCATCCTAGCAACTAGCGCAATAATTGGCACATAATAGGTACCAATAAATAAAGAAATGCTTGTGGATTGTCTGAAACTAAGTAGCTAACAGAAGTTTTTCAGGAGCATATCTGAAAAGGATTTGGAGAACAGCTGCTACGTCCTGACCTCTAAAATAATTTTTGTTGTTGAGCTGTTTTGGTAAGGTCCAATTCTCCATGACCCCATTTGGGGTTTTCTTGGCAAAGATACTGGACTGGTGTGTCATTTCCTTCTCCAGCTCATTTTACAGATAAAGTGACTGAGGCAAACAGGGTTAAGTGACTTGCCCAGGATTATTCAGCTAGTAAGTATCTATGGATAGATCTGAACTCAGTTCTTCCTGACTCCAGGCCTGGTGTCCACTGCACCATCTAGCTGCCTTTCTAAAATCAAACCCTATGGATAATCACCTGTAAGAATGTTCAGAAAGAAAAATACAAGCTAAGATGGGGGGGGGGGGAGGAAAGGTTGCAGGACAATGGCTAAGGATGAATAAGGGAAGTGAAGATTCATCCCTGGCTGGGTTTTAGGGTACAAGGAATAAGAGAGTAGAATCTAAAGCCTCAAGATGAGACAGATAATCAGGGGCTATAACTGTCAGGTTGACGAGTTGTTTTTTTTTTTTATTTACGATGAGGAGACTTAAGATGTTTTTAAGCAGCCAGATGGTTAAGACAGAACAGTTATTTGGGAAGATTAACCTGACAACAGGTGTCGGTTGGAATGGAAGAGGGAGAGACTGTAGGAGAGACAGGTTAGACTACTGTAATGGTTCAGGTAAGAGGGAATTAGAGCCTTAATGAAGGGCAGATGTGAAAGATATTACAGAAGTACGGTGCTTGTCACATAGATAGACATGCTTATTGAACTGGATTGGATTCGATTGGATTGGATAACTAGGCTTTGATTATTGGTAATAGAGGAATTAGAGAATCATCAAAATGGCTAAAATTTACAGCTGGTTACTGGTGAATAGTATTGCCATCGACAAAAACAGGAAAGTTAGAAATGGGATTGGGTGGGTAGGGCAGGTGGGAATCAGATTTTTTTTAAGGAAACATGATGAGTCTGGGTGAACATGCTGACTTTAGAGGTTGGTGAGATAATGTATAAATATCTGGCAAGTAATTGTGGAGGAAGTGGAGAAGTCAGAACAGAACAGTGACTTAAAATTCTCAAGGCAAATATTGTAAAAAAAAACTTTAAAATCTCAAAATAGAAAAAATTCAGCTGGTGACAAGACCCTAGGAGAAGAGTTCACCTAGGATCCATCTGGGGCTGGAGCTGGAGGAAAGGAAAGTCCATTACCTGGTAGTTATCCATTCTGATTAATTATTCTTGGTATAGAAGATAGAGAGACCTCAGAGCCAAGAAGATCTGGAGTCAAATACTAGTTGAACTAATTATCCTGTTGATGCTCTGGGCAACTCTGTAAGACTCTGTTACAAAGAGAGAGTCACTTATACCAGTGAAATCAATCACAGGTCTATCCCTATAGCCATTCTTGCTGCCCAGGGACTAACCTCAGTTGTTTCTTTTTATTATTATTATTATTTAATATCAAATTTTATTTTATTTTTTTCTAGATCACATCAATACAATTTTTAATAATAATTTCTGACATTTTGTGATTTATATTCTCTCCCTCCCTCCCACACCTCTCCTCTCCCCAAGACAGTAGATAATGTTACATATGTGTTATCATGCAATACTTATGTCCCTCTTCTTCCCCTTGTAAAAGAAGACAAATATCACTTATAATAGAGAAAAATTCATGGAAGAAATAAAATAAAGAATGATATTCTTTGATCTGCATTCTGACTCCTTCAGCTCTTTCTATAATAGTAGATTAGCCTTTTTTATCATGAGTTCCTTAGAGTTATCCTTGATCCTTGTATTACTGAAAATAGTTGTCATTCACAGTTGATCATACCACAATATTGCTGTTATTCTGTACAACTTTCTTCTGGTTCTGCTCACTTCACTTTGCATCACTTCATATAAGTCTTTCTAGGTTTTAGCTCAGTTGTTTCTAGCTGCTGAAGGAGTATAGCTGCTATCAGTACCCTCTAAATTTCAGTTTCCTCAGCCTAGGTCCCAGTTGTTCTACTCTAGTTACAGCTCAAGATAGCTAGTGGATAGAATGCCTTGCCTTTATTTGTATTTGTTTTCTCTGTACATGTACTTTGATCTTCCCCATTAGAATGTAGGCTTCTTGAGAGTAGCTATTATTTCATTCTTTGTATCCCCAGCACCAAGCAGAGTGCGTGATACATATTCAGTGCTTAAGAAATGATTTTTAGGAAGAGTTAGATGACTCATTGGATAGGGTGTTAGACTTGAAATGGAAGATCCTGGGTTCAAATCTAGCCTCAGACATTTCCAACCTATGTGATCCTGGGCAAGTCACTTAACTCACAATTGCCTCGCCCTTACCATGCTTCTGCCTTGGAACTAATACTCAGTATTAATTCTAAAATGGAAGGTAAAGGTTAAAAAAGAAAAGAAAACTGAGGACAAGGGACAACTAAGTAGCACAGTGGATAGAGCATCCTGCCTGGGGTTGGAGGACTTGGATTCAAATTTTCCCTCAGACACTTCCTAGCTATATGGTTCTGGGCAAGTCACTTTACCCCATTTGCTAAGCTCTTGACATTCTGTCTCAGAATTAATACTAAGACAGAAGGTAAGCATTTTTTTTGAAGGAAAGAAGGAAAGAAGGAAGGAAGAGAAGGAAGGAAAGGAGTGAAGGAACAAAGGAAGGAAGGAAGGAAGGAAGGAAGGAAGAAGGAAAGAAGTAAGGAAGAGAAGGAAGGAAGGAAGGGAAGGAAGAAAGGGAAGGAAGGAAGGAAAGGAACAAAGGAAAGAAGGAACAAAGAAAGGAAGGGAAAGAAGGAAGGAAGGAAAGAAGGAAAGAAGAAAGGAAGGAAAGAATGATTTTGATGCCTAATATAACACTTTGCTTGAAGCACTTTATACATCTCATTCATTCATTCAGTAAGTTTTCATTAAATGCCCAATATGTACAAAGCTCTATGTTACCCACTTGACATACAAAGACAAAACAGAAAACAGTCTTGTCCTCAAGGAGCCTGCATTCTCCTGGGAGGAAATGAAACAGTCACACAGCTAAATAAACACAACAGGAAAGAGAGTGTGGTCCCAACTAGTGAAAATAATGAATTCCTTAAAATGGTCTTCTACTAGCCCTTCCTTTCTCTGCCCTATCTGCTACTCCTTGCTCTGCCTGAACAGAGCTGGACACTGGCCTCTGGCTCTCTGTATAAGAAAAGGAGGTTGGTGATGGAGACAAGGAGAGAGTGAATCTGTGGGAAGATAGGAATCAGTAACCAATCCAGACTTCTGGGAAGCCTGAGTCTAAACCACAGAAGAGAGACCAGCTGAAGGGCTTCAAGGTCTAGAGTCATCCCTAACCCTCAGTCCTGTTGAATATACACACCCTGGCTCGATACTGCCTGGGAAGTAAAGTCATTATGGAAAAATCTTATGCGTAGACACTAGCTACTTCCCATTGCAGAAGATGGTGGTAGGACTGAGTTCTCAGGTTTGGGTTTGCCTCCTCATAAAGGATGCATTTCCGGAGTAGGTCAAAGCATTTGTTTTATTCCTAATCATGAAAATAAAAATATATATACATGCATATATTTACCGTTATGATTTGGTGAATAATTTTTATTATGTAACAGATATGGAAGGATTTCTAGGTAAAGGAGGGGGAAGAAGCTGAAGCCTCAGACTAAGGTTTTGTAACACCAGAAATGTGTCCAATCTTCAATATAACTGAAGCAGTGCTCTGAGCCAACAAGTTTTTATTACAGGGACCTGGCCCCTCCAAAAAATAGGATCCCAGACCTTCCTCATGTCTGAGGCCCCCACTTCTTCCACAGTATAGTTTTTATATCCATTAGTGCCCAACCCAGACTTCATGTGCCTGCTGGATTCCAAACTCTTAGGATGCCCCTCAGTCCCGCTGCTACAAAACATCAGGGTGGGTATATACAACCAGCCCATTTCCATCCTATCCTCATGATATCACTTTAGTGATGGGTTCTGGTACTCTAATAATGGACCCTGGGTTGTTACAGTTGAGTGAGGGTCCTGGGTCTTGAGTCCAGCCTCTTGTCCAGGTCCACCTAGAAGGGGTCATGAGAAGGAAATGACAGAGGGGAGGGAGGGCAGCAGGGTGGCTCAGTGGATTGAGAGCCAGGCGCCTAATGATGTGAGGTCCAGGGTTCAAATCTGGCCTCAGACACTTCCCAGCTGTGTGACCCTGGGCAAGTCACAACCTCCATTGCCTAACCCTTACCACTCTTCTGCCTTAGAACCAATACATAGTATTGATTCCAAGATGGAAGGTAAGGGTTAAAAAAAAAAAAAAAGAGGGAAGTAACACAGGGTGGAGGAGCTCTCCATGTGTCTCAGGACTTTTCATTGAATCTTGTGACTTTTCTATCATTCAGTGCCTAAGTGTTCAGGTCTAAAGTGAGGGCTTCTTTTTCTAATATTGCAAGCTACGCTGACAAGTTATAAAGTTTAATATGAGAAGAAAGAACCTATTCAACTATAACTTACATCTAATTACTCCTAACTATATTATGCTTTTTAATTATAAAGATATTTTTAATCATTTCCATGTAATAACAAATTTCCACATAAGTTTTCCAAAGTGATATGATCTAAATTCCCTCCCTCCCTCTCTTCCCTCAGCTCCCCTCCTGGAGCTGGCAAGCAATTCGAGCTGGGTTATACATGTATTATCATGCAAAATATATTTCCATTTTGTTCATTTTTGTAATATATTTTGCTTTAAGGTAAGTTGATTATCCCCTAAAAGAAATATCTAGGAATGAATCCCTACCCCTATAGATTCATAATAACTGGACAATATTGATAAATATCATTGACCTCGGATGGGCAGGGGTCTACTAAAATAGGGTAGAGGTCAAAATATTTCTCATAGTTTCCTAACTTGTAGTCCATGAACCTAGCAATGCACGTACACACACACGCGCATGCATAAACATACTGCACACATGTGTACATGTACATGTATAAAAACAACAATAATAAAATAACAATGCAAAATAAACAATATATTTATTTTTAGTAATAATTTAATAAAAATAAATAATATAAAATAAATTTAAAAAGCAATATAAAAACAAAAATAATAAAAGCAAAAATAAAATGACACAGGTGTGTATATTGTACTATACATATACATTTGATCATTTAATTTCAATATAATTGCTTTCCTTCATAATCCCACTTATTTTATTTTATATATTTAAAACCACTAGTCAGAAAAGGGGTCCATAGGCTTCACCAGACTGCCCAAAGGGTCCATGACACACAAAAAGTTAAGAGCCCTGAGACCAAGGACACGTGTTGCCACCCACCAAAGAGGCAGAGCTAAGGCATTGGAGCTGGCCAGCTGAGAGCCAGACTTTGGCAGTTGCCTGAGAGGGCCCTCCAGTGTTGGTCGGTGCGCAGAGCATCTAGAGGGGAGTAGTTGACCGTGTTCACTAGTGCTATTATGTAAGATCAAGGATTGGTCATTAGCACACTCTAGTGGCTAAAGAGATCATTTGATGAGGAGAAAGCACTAACCACAAGGAGGTTCAGGACAAGCTCCTTCCACCCTCGCTGCAAGCCTGTAAAGTATTGCAGATCCACGAAGAAACAGAAAGCTCCCTCGTCTGCTCTAGCTTGTGAGTTCCTCCTGTTGCTCTTGTCTCTATTCCTCCATCCACCTCAGCTACACACACACACACACACACACACACACACACAGAGGCATGTTCTTGATTGTCCCATGATTCATGTCTTCCATTTCTAGGTTAGCAAGCTCTGAGATTCCTTTGTCTAAGCAGAATCTGCTGTTATTCCCCCTCGCCTTCTGCCTTATATAGCCCAACTCTGTCTTCCTCATAAAGACCTCCAATCCTGCCACCCTTCAGTTCTTTCCCAATCTATCATTCTTACAAGAGGGACAATTCTTCTTCCTTCCCCATTTTGGCCCCTGGGTGAATCCATTCAAGGCTGCCTCCTCTTTCAGGCTTCCTTATCCTATAGAAGATCTCGCCCTATCCAGTCTCCACCTTAGATGATTTGTACCACTTGCCGTCTCTTTCTGCTTATGTGAAATCAAAAAAGAAGTTGGAGAAAGCCATGAAACCTTGTGGATTTGGTTCACTGCAGATTTATGTTACATAATCTAATTAAGGTCAAAAATTAAGAAAGTTTATAGAAAGGAGGATGTGGTGGGATGTTAATCAACATCATCATCAAAGAGAAGAGGCATCCTTGGGAAGAAGAAGACAGATCTTTTTCTCTAACGGTAAGAGGAAGGAAGAAGAAGATGGAATGAAGGGTAGAAATCATTTTCAGTATCAAGTAGGGAGAGGCAGCTAGGTGGCTTAGTGGATAAAGAGCCAGGCATAGAGATGGGAGATCCTGGGTTCAAATTTGAGGTTAGATACTTCCTAGCTGTGTGATCCTGGGCAAGTCACTTAATTCCAATTACCTAACTTTTACTGTTCTTCTGCTTTGGAACCAATACTCAGTATGGATTCTAAGACAGAAGGTAAGTATTTTTAAAGAAAAAATCAAGTAGGGATGATGAGAGAATCCACTCTGCTTAATTCGGTAAAGTAGAAAGAGAAGTTGTATGTTGGGGTTGAAGTGAAATGTAAGGAGATTAAGGCTTGAGGATGGTGGGGAAAGTTTGGGGTCCTTGTTAGGGAATCCACAAGAGATATATAACAGGATTGTTGAGGGCCCAGTTGAAGTTGGACAGCTTGAGTTTATAATGTGCCAAATCAGCATGGTTCTCCATATTCTTTTTTTTGTCCTGGAATGAGGAGTAGAGAAGATGACAGCTGGGAAGTTCAGAGTTGAGTACTGCCAAAGCAGAATGTCCAAAGTAAAATGAAAGGAAGGTATTTAAGTACCACCAGAATTAGGCTCATGGTTTGAGTAAAACAGGAAGTTTACAGTGACTCTAGGTCTAAGAGCCTTTTAGTAGCCATGGAAAAGTGGGTAAAAGGATGGGGATTTTGTGATCACTGAGGGCAAGGTCAAGAGTTGTAAACCTTGGCAGCAGAACAGGCCAAACATCATCTGCTAGGAAGACTCTTTACTCTGCCACCTGTTCAGTTGATGGATATTGCTCATGTTTTTTGTCTGGATTTGTTCCGAAATTGCTTTTCATTTGAGGTGAGAGAGTACGGGGATAGGAAAGGGATCTGTTCTTCTGGGGTTTTAGAAATTAAGACATTTTGGCTTGGGAAAGCCTGAGCAGGCCTCGGCCCCAACCACTTTATTAAAAAGAAGTCCTGGGTCTTTGGTTTGATTATCTTGTTTACTTGGGCTGTGATGGTTGAGAAACAACGGTTATTGGGTTATCAACAATGTATTTATCTCCTAATCACACCTTGCAGTATTAGGTAAAATCCTAACACTAATGAGTTTATTTTCAAACTTTATTAATCACAGAAATGCAGAAGGAAATCTTTACCTGTAAGAAGCTTCTTCTCGATCTGACTCAATTCTGCATATGGTAAGCTAATTTACTTTTGGTCCAGATTCTTCAAGCTGAGATTTTCCTATATCTCTTGTTCAGCTCCTTCACGCAAGGCCTTTGGCTTTCTTTTTTTTTTATTTTATTTTTTTTTTAAATATTTTTACATTTTTCCCCATGGTTACATAATTCATGTTGTCTCCTTCCCCTTTTCTCTCCCCACTCTCAGAGTTGACAAGCAATTCCACTGGGTTATACATGAATTATCACTCAAAACCTTTTTCCATATTATTCATTTTTATAATAGAGTAATCTTTTAAAACCAAAACCCCACATCATATACCATTATAAACAAGAGATAAATCATATGTTTTCTTCTGCATTTCTACTCCAACAGTTCTTTCTTTAGCTGTGAATAGCATTCTTTCTTATAAGTTCCTTTGAATTGTCTTGGATCATTGCATTGCTATTAGCAGCAAAGTCTGTTACATTTGATCATCCAGCAATGTTTTGGTTACTGTGTATAATGTTCACCTGGTTCTGCTTATTTCACTGAATCTGTTCACATAGGTTTTCTAGCTCTTTCTGAAATTATCCTATTCATCATTCCTTATAGCACAATAGTATTCCATCATCATCATATATACTACAATTTGTTCAGCCATTCCCCAATTAAGGGACATTTTCCAATTTTTTGCTTTGGTTTTCTTTTAGCACAGAGCTATGAAGACATCAGACTATAGTGGAAAGAATACTCACTTGGATAATACTAAGCTTTGGTCTCCAGCTATTTGTTGGTGGCTTATTACTTTTCTCCTCTAAGCCTCAGTTTCCCCCTGCAGAAAATGAGGACAATTATACTTCTGCAAACTACACTATGTACATATCAGCAATTATTACTTTTATTGCCATCATCACCATCCTTGCCCAAGGAAAACTGTATAGCACCCACAACAAAGACGGAAGTCTCCTGGGAATCACTTACACATCATTAAAAGTCAGCGTTGCAGAGCGAATAGCACTATAGACTTGGAGTCAGGAAAATCTGACTTCAAATCCTACCTTAAATCCTTACTATTGGCAGTTAGATGGTGAAGTAGATAGAATGCTGAACCTGGAGTTCAGATCTAGCCTCAGACATTTATAAGCTATTTGACTCTTATCTCTTAACCACCAGGTTTTTCCTTCAACTGTAAAATGAGGTTAATAATAGCACCTACCTCAAAGGATTATTGTGAGGATCAAACAGAGATAATATTTATAAAAGCCCTTAGCTCAGCCTTTGGTATATAGTAGGTGAGCTATATATATAAATCCTTCCTCTTCCTTTTTTTTTAAAACTATAACTGTCTTTGTGTTGACCCTAAAAGCCCAAAGTCTGTTGATGCACTTGGCAAAGGGCAGACATAAATGTTTAACTCCATAAGAGAAACCTCAGACTAGCAAATTAGGGATGCTTCTGATCTTATCCATTAAAGTTCTTCATTGACAAACATAAGAATCTTCCCTCCACTTTCCCACAGTAAGTTTAGTCATATACTGGCTTTGAAATAATAAGAGCTTCCTTTTCCATGTTGTTGGTCAGATGTTTTTCAGTCATGTCTGACTCTTTGTTACTCCATTTGGGGTTTTCTCAGCAAAGGTCCTTGAGTAGTTTTCCATTTCCTTCTCGAGCTCATTTTACAGATGAGGAACTGAGGCAAACAGGATGAAGTGACTTGCCCAGGGTCAAGCAACTAATAAATATCTGAGGCTGGATTTGAATTCAAGAAGACAAATTTTCCTGAATCCATGCCCAGAGCTCTATGCATTAGGGAGCCACCTAGCTGCCTCCATTTCCATAGCACTTTACCAGCAAAGTGCTTTACATTTGTTATTTCCTGTGATCCTCATAATTGCATTGTGAATTAGAGTGAAGCAAGATCACCTTCTAATCTCAAATTACTGAAGGGAATTGAGAAATAGGAGAGGTTAAGTGATTTCTCTAAGGTAACTCAGCAAAGTGTGCAACACATCAGGCTTAGAATCCAATCTTTCGACTCCATGTGCCATCCAGTGCTCTTTTCATGATATCATGTAATCTGGCTGGGGTGGTGAGGCATATTGATATGAATTGGTTAAGTAACACATGACAGCTCAAATGCACACACATAGGGAGTGATTAAGTAAATACTGTCAGTATAGTATTTAAAGGAGGGAGATAATATATAAGTGATAAGTAAGTTTAGAGACAGAAGAGATATTGGGGAGAGGTTTGTTCCTGGAACTCTCAAAGTTGGGCAGCTTCTTGGCCCAGAAGACTTAGAGAGTGAGGAAGAATAGAGAAGGAAAATATGTTCTGTATGCCCCTTGACACTCAGTGGTCAAAGGACACAAGAATGGTCCTTGAGAACTCTGGAAAATTAAATGTGGAGTGTGAGCAGGCAATCTGAACAAGCCAGCCACATAGAATATGGCCATGGCCATTTTTAGGCTTTTGCTCTCCTACATATACTAGACAATAAGCATCTGCCTGGCCCAAAAGGAAAGGGCTGCTCGTTGTGATGCCAGGGAAGGATTCCTAGATCTGTGTTAATTGAAGGAGGTCTGAGAAGCATGTTCACCCTCTGTTCTGAGTGAAATTATGAGATAGAGAGCGAGGAGGGCAAAGAAAGATGGGAGCCTTCCTTGCAAAGAGAGAAGGAACCCCTGGCTCATCAGGGCCTCCTGCCCACAGAAGGGAGGGATATATAAGGAATGACTGAAATTCAACAGTCTCCTTAGTGCACAGTGCACAGTCATGGCAGAGTTGGGTTTCTGCTATGCCTGTTTAGACTTGACTGGAACAGTCAGGGTGTCTCTGGATTAACTCTAAAAAACTTGGGAAAGTGAGAAGGTAGGTGAGAAAATGTCATGAAACAAAGCCAGATATTTTAGGTAGGGTTATAGAACTGGCCATCCTGGGAACTGACCTGTGCCTTTTACTATAGTGATGGGGACTGGGGAGGAAGAAAAGGAAAGAGAAGGTAACTAGCCAGGCCCACAGATTCCAAGCAGGTAAGAAAGATACAGGGATGAGCTTCCCCTAGCTCAGAGTGGGCCTATTGGAGGATGAGGGAACTCCCATCTTCTAAGGCATAGTGCAGTGATTCCTAAAGTGGGTGCTACCGCCCCCTGGTGGGTGCTGCAGCGATCCAGGAAAGTGGTGATGGCTACGGGTACATTTATCTTTCCTATTAATTGCTATTAAAATAAAAAAATTTAATTTCCGGGGGCTAAGTAATATTTTTTCTGGAAAGGGGGCAGTAGGCCAAAAAAGTTTGGGAACCACTGGAGTAGAATCAGAGCCCAAATTGCTCCAGAAGTGGGGGGATAGCACAGAAGGGAAGAGAGAAACAGGAAGGAAATAACCATTTGAAAAAACTAGAGTAAATGTGATCTGTGTTTGTAATAGGATCTAGCCTGGGGCAAAGCCATGGCTATTCTTGGCTGGGAAGAGAAAGAAGCATCCCCCTTGCACAGGGCTGGTTCCGGTCAGAGGCTCTGAATATACAGGCTTCTTTGGCCCAGGAAGCTGAGACTGCCAGTAAAAGGTGAAAGATAAGAAATCAAAAACTGCATAATGAAGCAGGAACCCAAGGATTAACTGTTCTAAAGCTTTTTAACCACATCCATTACCCTTCAGAGTACCCTCCCATCACTATTCTATCAAATGAAAGACTAATTATCAAATGCTTGGCACAGTGCCTGGTACAAAGTAGGTATTTAACAAATGTTTGTTCCCATTCTCTAAATGTCCCATCCCTCTTATATATCCCCTAAAACTTTTTCATCACTTATCTCCTCCTATTACTGTCATAGCATACTTAATAATCATACCTTCCTCATTACTCCCATATCAGCTCTACCCCCTAAAAATGTATGTACAACTCTTCCATTATCCTGGATAATTACACTCTCCTCCATATCACCTATATATCCCCCTTACAACTGGCCTTATAACTGTGTTGGTGAATCTATGACATGCATGCTAGAGGGGGCTGCTCCCTTCCCCCTCTCCACTGAGGACATTTTTCACATCACCCCCAGCCTCTGCTCAGCAGTCCAATGAGAGCACTCCCTCCCTCCCCTGTCTGGGGTAAAGGGGTGGCTCACATGAGTGTACAGTTTGGGCATTCGATCTCTAAAAGGTTTGCCATCACTGCCCTATAATCCCAGTAACTGCCCCATCACATACTGCCCATTTTCCATAAATGCCCTTTATCCTCCATAACTCTTTCTTCTCCATATTTCCCCACAAATCTCCCTCCCACTACTGCCCTATGACTTCGCCTTCTATTCATATCAGCTATAGCTATGTTTCTGCCTTTAGTTGTGGGGCACTTCAAAGATACTCTAAAGATATTTGAGCTCCTTGACCAAATTTGGAGATGGTAGTCCTGGGCCATTTCTTCTTGAATGAGAGTCTAGAATCTAGACTGAGGAGGTCCCTTTTCTATTATCAGGATCCTGATCTCTTCCCCAGCCCTGGTCTCCCTATTCCAATTCAAATTTTTCTTGTCATTCTATGATTCCCAGTGGTTATTTACAAAAGCAGGTTGAAGGAATGTTAAAGATCATGGGCCACCAGACTGTGAGTCCAGACCAGGGGCCGTGAGAGCCATAAATGCCACATTTTTTAAAATGTAATTTCGTGAGAGCCGTACAGTGCGCGCTCCTGTAACAGCACCTGAAAAAAAATTGACTTTGTGGCTCCTGCAGAAAGAGCCATATCTGGCCCTCAAAAGAGCCAGATATGGCTCGAGAGTCATACATTGCCGGCCCCTGGTCCAGACAATCAGATTCTCAAGGAGGCACTGCTGTTAAACTTGTCACTGCCTCAAAGGGCAAGTGAATTGTCATGGGTTATACCTGACCTCATGGAATGGGGAAATAGAATCTAGGAATATATAAACCTGACACTTTATATGCATCATTCTGCAATTTCCACAAGATTAATCAATCAATCAATCAATCAATCAACAAGCATTTATTAAGTCTTTACTATGTTACAGACCCTGAACTAAATCCTAGGGATACAAAGGAAGACAAAAATCATGTCTTTTTTCAAGAAACTTACATTTGGAGGGGGGAAGCAATCTGTAAATAGACATGTTACAAGATATACATAGAGTAGATGGAAGAGCCTTGGATCTCCAGGATCCAAGGCTCTCCAGGAGAAGTTAAAGAAGTAGCTGGAGCTGGAGAAATATTGTGAGGAGCAAGGAGGTTGGTAAAAATGATGGAGTAGGGTTGTTGAAATGTGTCCAACTCTTTATGATCCCAATTGAGATCTTGGCAAAGATACCATAATGGTTTGCCATTTTCTTCTCCAGCTCATTTTAACAGATGAGGAAACTGAGGCAAACAGAATTAAGTGACTTGCTCAGGGTCATATAGTTAGTAAGTGTCTGAGGCTGGATTTGAACACAGGATGATCAGTCTTCCTGATTGCAGGTCTGGGGCTTTATCCATTTCACCAGCTTGCTAGTTGCCCAGTAGAAGAAGGGAGTGGGATGGAAACACAGGTAGAGAGTCCTAATATCAGGGTTTAAAATTGAAAGGAACCATAGAGGGCATTTTGTCCAACCTTTTCATCTTATAGATAAGGTTAAATACTTTGTTCAAAATTACACAAATAACAGATGGGATTTGAATCTAGATCCTCCCTCTGATTCCAAATCCATTGTTCTTTTTCCTGCATGTTAGGGCCCACTACAAAAGGACTCAGAAGTTTTGTAGGTAGTGTGTATATATCCAATACACACAGGTACCCTGACACTCCACCACAAGCCACAAACAGGTACACACTCATGGCTTTTTTTTTTTTAACCCTTACCTTCCATTTTAGAATCAATATTATTTATTAGTTCCAAGGCAGAAGAGTGATAAGGGCCCGACAATGGAGGTTAAGTGACTTACCCAGGGTCCCTCAGCTAAGACATGTTTGAGGTCAGATTTTAACCCAGAACCTCACTCATACCTTAATCTAAATACCTTAAATACATGGAAGTATGCAAATATAGATAACACTTACTGTAATGCAGATCTATCTTCATATACTCCATCCTGCCACATCTAACACATAAAGTATTACTCTAGGTCTGTCACAATAATGTCACTTTTATTTTTACATAGCCATTTCAGGAAATGTAACACATTAATGAAGCTAAAGGCAAAGGTCACATATTCATAAGCATATGAATCATATTGTGTATTTTTCAAGCTCTTCTGGCATATCAGTTCTGGAATAAGACAATCCCAAGGCTGATGGGAACACCAAGAGATTTTTTAGGGCCAGCTCCTTACCTCCAGATGGGACTTCCCACACATTTATTAGGAGCCTATGTAGAGATCATTATGCTAGGTATGGAGGAGGTGAGGTGGAGATTCGGATAAAACAATTCTTGACATTATATAACCTAGAAGCATTCTGAAACTTGGGAGCCAAGATCTGTCTTTGAATCTATTCTTAGACTTGCTTACAATTTGTGTTGGAATAACACAACATTATTCCAAAAGTCAGCCATGAAGATGGCTGAAGCAGGAGCTGTGGAGTGATTGGTCAGTAATCAAAGGTACCAAGGTCATCCACTGCATCCTGGGCCATTGCCAGTCATCCCGGTTTTTGTATTAACACTGGACTTGAATGACTCTGGAAGAGAAAGTGAAGGTGATGACTTTGTGCAACTTTGTCTCACTTAAATTCAATTCACATAAAAGTCAAGACCTCATTCCATGATGTTTTTGGTCCTCTCCAAAAACCATGATGGACCAATGAGCTGTGTGACCCTGGGCAAGTTACTTAACCTATCATCACCTGTCAAATGGGGTAATACCACCTACCTCTTTGGATCATTGTGAGGAGCCACTGAAATGACATATACTCTGAAAATCCTATAATACAGAAAGATTTACATGAATTGATATAAAGCAAAAGTAAGCAGAACTGAGAGAACGGTTTACACAGTAACAGGAATATTGTATGATGATCAACTGTGAAAATGTGGCTACTCTCAGCAATGCAATGATCTGGGACAATTCTGAAGGACTTGGGTTGGAGAATGCTGTCCACTTCCAGAGAAAGAACTGTTGGAGTCAGATGGTTTAGATGAAAGCAGACTGTCTTTCACATCACTGTATTTATAGTTTTATTTTGGGGTTTTGGTTTTCTATGAGTGTGCTCTTACAATAATGACCAATAGGGAAATGTGTTTTGGATGATAATACATATAAGGCCAAGATCAACTTGCTTACCACCTCTGACTGGGGGGAGGGTAGGGTACAAGGGAGATGGTTTGGATTTTATAATTTTGGAAAACATGTTGAAAAATTATTGTTATATGTAATTGGGAAAATAAAATATCTTTGAATTTTGAAAAATCCTATAATACTCTGAAAAGTGAGCTATTATTATAGTCTAATGGAGGGGGTAGGCAACACACACCCAAACAGCAAAAATACAAAGTAGTATATGATTAAAACACAAAGATGGAAAATACCATATGATCCAAGGAAGGAAAGATGATCTTCATTGTCTCTAAGATGAAATGCATACTCTTTATTTTATTTCATTTTTTTAATTTAAATATTTTATTTTTTTAGAAAAATTTTCCATGGTTGCATGATTCTTGTTTTTATGTTCCCCTTCCCCACCCCACCCCCATATCCAACGCACATTTCCACTGGTTTTAACATGTGTGATCAATCAAGACTTGTTTACATATTATTGATAGTTGCTTTGATGTGGTTGTTTTGGGTCTACATCCCCAACCAAGTCCGCATCAACCCATATGTTCAAGCGGTTGTTTTTCTTCTGTGTTTCCACTCCTGCAGTTCTTCCTCTGAATGTGGGTAGTGTTCTTTACCATAAGTGCCTCAGAATTGTCCTGGGTCATTGCTTTGCTGCCAGTACAGAAGTCCATTACATTCTATTTTACCACAGTGTATCAGTCTCTATGTACAGTGTTCTTCTGGCTCTGCTCTTTTCGCTCTGCATCAGTTCCTGGAGGTCTTTCCAGTTCACATGGAATTCCTCCAGTTTATTATTCCTTTGAGCACAATAGTATTCCATCACCAGCATATACCACAATTTGTTCAGCCATTCCCCAATTGAAGGGCAAACCCTCGTTTTCCAGTTTTTTTCTACCACAAAAAGCACCTCTTTGAGGTACAAACCCAGCAATGGTATGGCTGGATCAAAGGGCAGGCATTCTTTTATAGCTCTTTGGACATAGTTCCAAATTGCCATCCAGAATGGTTGGATCAGTTCACAACTCCACCAGCAACGCATTAACGTCCCAGTTTTGCCACAACCCCTCCAACATTCATTACTCTCCCCTTCTATCATTTTAGCCAATCTGCTAGGTGTGAGGTGGTACCTCAGAGATGTTTTGATTTGCATGAAATGCATATTCTTTAGCTTGGCATTCCAAACCCAATCTAATCTGCTTTTCCAGGCTTATTTCAACATTAATCATGCACACTACATTCATTCCAGTCAAATTGGAATACTAGCCGCTCCCAACTCCCACCATTCACGCAAGCCTTCCCTAGGCCTGTAATGCAGTCCCTCCTTATTTCCACCTACACCATGGAAACCTTTCTCGAAGTTCCTCCCTTGCTAGGGCCATCATCAAATTATCTTGTAATATACCTATGAATCTATTGACATGTTCTTTTCTTCTGATAGAAAGTAGGCACTTCGGGAGCAAGGAATGTTTTCCTTTTTTGTATATCTACTACATATGTATGTATATATATATGCCAAACACATAATAGATACTTAAAACCTGTTAAATTGTGAATATACTTTAGGGTATGTCAGTGTATTCCCTCTACCCTGGGGGAGATCACAGCTACTCTACAAGTAGATATTTTTCCAAAACAGAAAATAAATAAATAAAAAGGAGGAAAAAAGGAGTGTTTTTGTAGAGTGGGTCCTGAGTCTATATAATCTTTGGATGCAGTGTCTAATGACTTCAAAGGTTCACATAATAGGCTGCAGGAATCTAGCAAGTAATTTGGAGAATCACAGCTCTTAACAACTAGGGCTGAATTGGTTGTCTAGAGAGATAGTGCGTTTATCCTCTTTGCAAGTTTTCAGGTAGGGATTTGATGACCTTTTGTTGGGTGTTTTGTAGAGGAAATGCTCTTCCAGATATGGATCTAGCTGCTGAGTTCTCCTCAACTCTTTCAGGATCTGTGATCCACTGACACGCACGCTCTTCGCTCCGATATCCACAATGTCAAATGACCCTGATCAGCTTTGGGAACTGACGCCACTGAAGCAATTGGGCTTAGGGCCTGAGCAGGTGAATTGGGTGAGGGCAGCGAGCGTGGGTGCCCACTGAGGGCCCTTTAAGGGGCGGTCTTCAAGTGGTTGGCCAGTTTCGCCTCCACGGCTTCACCCCCAGACTAGCGACTAGCGTTGCTGGTCCCCCTCCTCCTCTTCCTCCAGTTCAGTTCCATTCCCCACCTCCTACACCCACCCCCTGCTCCTCCTCCTCTTCTTCTTCCTCTTCCTCCTCCTCATCTCCCTCCTTGTCCGCCTTCTCTCACCTCCTCCTCCTCCTCCTCCTCCTCCTCCTGCTTTTCCCTCCCTCTGGGGGTGGCTCTCACCTGGGCGGACCGGCAGAAGCAGCCAATGAGCTGATGGGGCGGGCCGCCGGGTCTGGGTAGCGGCTGTGGCCGCGAAGGTCCGGTCCTGCAGTGCCGGGGGTCTTGCTGGGGCAGAGTGCTGGTGATGATGGCCCTCAGCCGGACAGAGGCAGCTGCAGACCCGCCCAGGTAACGCAGGCTCCGACGACCCAGTGGACTGAGTGACGGATGGACGGAAGGAAGGACAGATGGATTGAGGAACAGATGGTGGGAGTGCCAGAGTCTCCCCCAGCATGGACCAACAGCCTAGCAGACAGTCCCGGTGAAAGACAGATAGACAGACCACGGGCCAGCCGGCAGGGTAGAGGCGTGAGTGGAGGGGCCAGGCAGTGCTGGCAGGCAGTCAGACAGACCGACCCACTCCAGCTAGTCTGACAACTAGACAGCTGGACAGCCCGCGCCTGAGGTGCATAGACAGGCACTGTCTAGTCCTCACTCAGTCTCGGGGTGCAGGGCGCCTGGACGCTCCGCCGGCGGGTCTCGGGAATGTGAGGGAGCAAAGGAGAGGAAGAGGTGGGGGAGGTTGTCGGGCAGCCAAGAGCCCCCTTCTCCCGCTGTCCCCGAGATTGTATCAGCCTCCCAGAAAGTGGGTTTGCTGGAGCCGGAGTCGAAGCCGGCTGTTTCCCGTAACTTACTCAATCCCCTTCCCCCCACCCCTCCCCTGCCTCTCTCTGGGCCCGTGGAACGCTCTCGGGCCGCCTGGCCTTCCGTCTTCTTTCGCTCTCTCTCTCGCTCCCTCTCTTTGTCCTTTCTGTACGTAGGACTTCTAATGCCTTGCCAGCTCAGCCCGGAGACGGGATAAGAGCCTGAGGCCCGAGAGGTTGGGGAGGGGGAGAAGGAAGCCCTCAGCCCCAGCCAGGCGCCCCCTCCCTGCCCGGAGTTCCAGGTTGCAGACCGCGGGCGCCCTGCTCGCTCGTTGGCTCTCTCCACTCGGCAGCTGATGTGGTGCCGACCTGTGTTCTCTGCCCTCCTGGCCTCTCAGAGCCAGGTCAGGTTCGGCCGGGGACCTCTGAGCCCACTTAGCGTTCCGATTGCATATTTGCCAATCTGCTTTATCTGACCTACCCCGCCTCTGGGGGAAGGCGAGGGGGGTTCTGCCCGCCGTTTGCTTTTCCACTGTATATAAACACTTTCCTTTGGACCGAGAGGTTACCACCGGCTGTCTGGAATGCCAACGATGTTTGGCTGCTGAGGCCAGGGTGGCAGGACTGGGGCTCTTCCAGAATCCCTTGGGCTAGGTTTGAGGTCCTTCTGAAATCTCCCTGGCCTGGCCTCAACATTTCTCCTTGATTTCCTTTGCGAGGGCAGTGGGCTTGGGGGCTTGAAGCAAGGATACGGACCATTTGGGCTTGGAAGTGGTCACTGACCTCTAAAAGGTAAGGAAGAAAGCCGGTGATTTGTTTGGGTATGTAGAAAGGCAGGTTATATTAGACTGCTGTAGGGAAAGAAGCCTGGGGTGTTTGGCCCAAGATACTCAGACTTATTGGAGTTGTTGTGGACAGAGTTATCCCTTCCTAGACTAATCCAAACCCTCTAAAAGGCCAGGTTGTCTGGGAGGACAGACAACCTGACACCTGGATAGGTGGAAAGACCATTCCAATTTGAAGAGAACTGACTTGAAGAGAGGGACACCTCTCATTTTAGCAGAGTTTTAGCTCAATATGAACTATTCAATCAAGCATTTATTGAGCACCTACTATGTGCTAGGTATCTTATGGGGTGGGAGGGACTAATAGTGTGACACAGCAGACCAAAGAGCCAACATAATGGAGCTACATAAAGAGGTAGAATGTCTAGTTAAAGGGAGGTGATAATTGTCCTACTGTGTTCTGCTTTCTGGCTGACATAACATTTATGGTGTTGCTCTCTTCTGGGTACAAGCTGGAAAACATCCAGAAGAGAATGACTGACTATGTCAAGGGAGCTGGAGCCTACCATTCAAAGACTAGCTGAAAGAGTTAGGAGTGTTTGGAGACAAGAGAAGACTTAAAGGGAACAACACATTTGTTGTGTATATTAAATAATGATTACAATATTTAAAACACTGTCGTGTGGAAGAAGGATTGGTCTTGTTCTGTTTGACTCAAGGAAAAGGAGTGGACCTACCTTGCAGAGAGATAGATTTAGGCAGAAAAGTCCCCTTGCAGTTAGAGCTATCCCAGAGTGAACTGAATATTGAAGAGATTCTTGCTCAGATATGAATCAGGTTATATGGCCTTTGAGGCCCTCCTCTAACCAACTTTCTATGATTTTTTTTAACCCTTATCTTTTGTCTTAGAATCAATACTAAATCTCAGTTCTAGAGCAGAATTGGTAAAGGCTAGGCAGTGGAGGTTAAGTGACTTGCCCAGGGTCACAAAGACAGTGTCTGGGGTCAGATATGAACCCAAGACCTTCTCTCTCCAGGCCCACCTCTCTATCCACGGAGCTACTTACCTGCCCCCTCTGTGATTCATTCTTGGCCACTATCTATACTCTACTAAGTCTCCTTTCTCTTGGCATCTCTTGATTTACTAGGCGATTCCCTCTCCCTGAGCCTCAGTGTCATTGCAGACAGAATAAGTCAGCTTGGAGAGATCAGAGTTGTCCCAGCATGATTCTGGCAGCTCTAACAAGGTGTTTCTCCCTGCCTGGGGGGAACAGCCGCACCTATTTTAAGCAGCTGAAACTGTGCATTAACTCATTGTTGGACTTTGGCTACTCTGTATGGATGGACAAAAAATGTTGAGTCTTTCCTGTTGCATTGTTTGGAGTTATTAATAAGGAAAGGAAGGCTTACAAGTTTGTTCGAATATTCCCATGTCCAGGTGGTACCATGGCTAGAGGATAGTCATTAATAACTGTTTATGGGGGTCCTTCTTTGCCTACCCTACTTATCTTTGCCTGTGACTTGATGATGCTCTACTAGTGCAACAGAAACTTACATTTGGCAATCCCAAGAAAGGGGACACACTTGAATTCTGCTGCATGAACAAGTAGCAGACTGGTTCACCCTCAAAAATGATAATCACAAGAAAATATAATAAGAATTATAGAGACTTGAATCCAGAATTCCTCCGTTTTCTCCTTCTCTTTGCCCTTTCTCTAACCCGCTCCATCCTGAATTTGTCCCCTATAAGTAGTCAGCCAAGCTAACCTCCCTGACCTAGAGACAAAGGCTCCCAGTCCAAGATCCTAAATACCAAGTTCAACCATCAGGCAGTACTTTGAGGAGTGGAAAAATTGAGATCTCATTCTTTAAGTGAATATCTCTAAGTAAGCATCTCCGACAGTCTCTGTATTAGGGACTGTTGTACTGGATGACCAGTCCGATCCAATAATCATTTGTTAAAAGAGAAATAAGGCAAAGAGGGAAGAACTGAATTGAAGACCATGTGTAGGAGGAGTATCCTCAGAGCTGGAGCCCAGCTCAGTTCCATTTCACATTTTTAAAACCTCTACTGTTTTAAGCATAAGGAATATCAATTTACCTTTCCCTCAAGGAATTTACAATCTAATTTTGGGGGAGAAGGAGGGAAGATTTATATTCAAATTACTATGCTTCAAAAAAGTATGCTAAATGCAAAGGAGGGGCAGACTTAGCAGAGAGAGCAATGGGTTTGAAAAGAAAGGATCTGGGTTCCTATCTTAATTTTTTTTTTTAACCCTTGTACTTCGGTGTATTGTCTCATAGGTGGAAGATTGGTAAGGGTGGGCAATGGGGGTCAAGTGACTTGCCCAGGGTCACACAGCTGGGAAGTGGCTGAGGCCGGGTTTGAACCTAGGACCTCCTATCTCTAGGCCTGACTCTCACTCCACTGAGCTACCCAGCTGCCCCCTCCTATCTTAATTTTAAGTAACCTCAGAAAATCACTTCATATCTGGGCATTCATTGCCACCTCTATATAAAATGATAGAGTTTAAGTAGAATGATCTCTAAGGTCTGTTTCTGCTCTAAATCCTATGATATTATGGGAAGTCCAGGAAAAATTTCTACTATGAGAAATCTGAGAAGAGAGAGCTCAAAGGCCATGAAGAATAGCCTCTCAGATTAACTTTGAAGTTATAGTTCCCAAGTCCAGAGGTAAAGGAATAGGCAGAGTAAGGCCTAGAAGGCCAGGTGCTTCTCAAAGGGACAGTTTGTGGGAAGTAAGGAGGAGGGCAATCATAGGCAGCCTTAGTTGAGATGTTAGACTCTGACCTCTGTACCTATTGGGCCTTCCAGTTAGCAACAGATATGGTAATCACAGGGTTGGGATGACTGGAATTGAGTATAATGTTGGTTCAGAAATTGAAATTAGTTATAAAAAGAAGTAGTGTAATCACTCTGTCTTGGGACTGGGTTACTTGTGACTTGGACCTCATTCTTCAAGTACTTTAACCATTGGGCAGCTGGTGATAGCCCTTTCTTGGGGAAGGAACTAGTAGGACTTTGTCCATTATCTTAAGCTCCCTGGATATTGACATTCCATAGAGATTCATCTCCTTCCCGGAATTGGACCGATGTGCCTGTGGGTGCTGAAAAGTAGGAATGGTGCTAGGATGCAAGGACTAAGTCGCTGGGTTGGGTGGTTGGAGAAGAAGAAAGTATTCAACTTTCATTTAGCAGAACTCATGAAGGGCCAGATGCTTCCTTCAGAGGAGTACAACTTCATGGAATTAGGCCAAGGCCATAGTGGCAAATGTTATTCTTTATTTTAGGCACATGTAGGCAGGAGCACAGATAAGTATATCTTGAGATGGAAAAGCAGAACATTTTCCTAATCCCTCTTGCCAAGGCGCTTAGCTACATATTTGATGTAACATGTTGCATCTAGTCTTTCTTTAGGGCAGTACTTGGCTTGGGTGGATGAGGGGTAAGCTTGGCAGTTGGGCACTGGGAAGGGGTCTGACTCTGAGTCCTTATGACTTTGCTATTACCTGGTGTGAGGTTCCCAGGTAAGAGAAAAGCATTTGAGCTCAAAAATAATTTGTGGAGGATCAGGTTCCTGAGGACCTATTTCCTCTTTTCTGAGCTGAGTCTTAGTTGCAAGACAGAGGAGTCTTGGATGTTTTCTTCTAGGGGAGAGAGAGAAGAAGAAGAAATAGGGATCTCTCATTTGCAAAGAATGTACATAAGAACTTCCAGGCACAGCCAGGCAGTTAAGCTGCCTCTTAGCCATGAGGATTCAGATGTTTCTACCAAGAGAAATTTGATTCTTCTCTCTGTTCTCCCCTACTTTACATGCTTTCTGATTCCTAGTTCTTAGTCTAGGAAACAAGTATAGGAAGGAATCATCTTTAGTGTTTTCTAGGAAAAATCCTTCCCTTATTTCCCACATGAATGGGTTCTATACTCTTGCCTCTTTCTCTGTGACCTTGTCCTGGTCCAGCGCAGCATAACTTCTCAACCTTTTTCACCCTCTCTATCCCTCTTTTCTTGAGCATATCTAATTTCTACTGAATTTCTTCATAGCCTTAGGAAGAATTACTATGTTTTATGGAAGGAACAATTCAGTAACAATCTTTTATGTGGGCATTTCTCTCAACTGAAACCTATTCTCAAAGGATGGGCAATAATTAACATATGGTGAGAAGGTTGTTGACAATCTTATGTCCATTTCATTCAATTTTAAACCCTTACCTTCTATCTTAGAATCAATACTGTGTATTGGTTCCAAGGCAGAAGAGTGGTAAGGGCTAGGCAATGAGGGTTAAGTGGCACACATTGAGGAAGTGTCTGAGGCCAGATTTGAACCCAGGACCTCCCATTTCTAGGCCTGGCCCTCTCTTGTCCATTTTAAAAGCGAGAAAACTGAAGCTCAGGGATTTTGTGACTCATTTCCACAAATGCTGCTGCTAATAATAATTATATAGCACTTGAAGGTTTGTTTCTGTGACCATTGCAAGGGGCTCACAAACTGATTGCAGAAGTCTCTACTTGTTCTCAAACTTGGGAATTCCACTGATTCAGGCTGGAAGCGTGTGCCTGGCACCATGACGGCCTTTCTGGCCAAGGGTCTTTCAGGGGAGACATACTTCCTGCCACATTCTTTCGATTGTGGGAAGTTCTGGCCATATAAGCCACAGCTCAGTTGGAATGCAGAGTCCTGACTCCCTTTCTGCTCAAGGAAACTTGCTGTTGTCCCATAGAATGGCTAATATCCTTTGGTATAGAGAACCAAGCACAAATAAGAAGACTTTTTGGCTGAATGGGTGTGGGGAAAGTGTTCTGGAAACTTGAAAACATGACATAAATATAAGCTATTATTATGATGATCTTTGGGGCTTCACATGCCACTATAAACAACTAGGAATAAAGGTTGCACCAATGCCCTGTCTGCAGAGTTGGGAGGAAAAGTGTTCCTAGTTAGAGTTATGTGGTGTTAAAGGAGAGGTGTCTAGGCTTCTGGTGACATTAAACAATTTCCAAACATGCCAGCAAAGATTCCCAAGAAGGCCTTCTGGCGTATTGCCAACTGGAACTCAGGCAGGTGTCCTATATATGGAGCTTGACAGATAATAGCATTCCTTTATAGTTCAAAGGTGCTTGCTCTGTTGTTTTCCAAAGTGAATACAAGGGACTTCGGCTTGAAGACTTAAAGATATCTAGAGTGACTCAACTTTCTCATCTATGCAATGAGGTTCTTTCTAAGGATTTGGTTGATTGTAGTTCTTGGTGGTTTCATATATATGTATAATATATCCCCATGTACAGCAATGCTTGGAGCATTTTAGCATGGACACTGCAGTTTAACCAAGAAAGTCCATAGGGATTACTTGAGAATCACTTTAGAGTGCTCTTAGTTATTAGAGGAGAGCTAACAAGAAGATGTAGTATGTACAGTGGCTTCTGGGAGGTGCCAGAAAGAACCAGTGAAAGTTGTGAAGTGAGTAATGCTCAAGTGGACTGGATACTCTGGGACTTTAAAAGTCTCAAGATTTGCTTCCTAGGAGGATTGCAATCCTACATTTCCCTCCTAGAGCAGTGTGGGTAAAAAGCAGCATCAAATCGAATCCATCTCCACTGAAGAGGGCATTGGGGTGGGATTCTGCTTGTCATCGTCAGCCTGCCTGTGTATTCGAGGTATCGCTGATACTCTCAAACCAAAGCATGGATGGGTTTGCCAAATAGGAAACTTTGTTCTCATTTTTGCTGCTTAAAGGACCTGAGAATAAAGACACCGAGAATAAAAAACTGGATATGATCTAGCCCGCCTCAATCTGGGCAGTGGATGAATGACAAAGGAGAGAGCATCCTTGCCTCCTTGACTCGTTGAGGCATGTATCCATTTACTCTTGGGTCTCATAGCTGCTCTGTGCCCCATACTGTGGCTAAAACCAGGGCCTTTTCAGAGTGAAGGGGAGAAGAGAAGAATATCCTTATTCTTCCAGTGACCTTTATCCTTCCACCAGATATGGAATTAGGGATGCCTCCCCACATTATAGGATTCTTTTTTTTTAAAACCCTCACCTTCCATCAGCAGAAGAGTAGTAAGAGCACTCAGCTAGGAAGTGTTTGATGTCATCTTTGAACCCAGGACCTCCTGCTCTACGCCTGGTTTTCAATTCACTGAGTTAACTAGCTGCCCTCCAGTATAGGATTCTAGTTCCACATGTGGAGAGGGTAGAGTCCTCATCCACATCCCCTTTAAAAGGGCAGATCCTCCGTGGAGGATTTATGGGACAATGTGGACAAGAATTAAAAAAGGTAAATTATGGGTAGGTGAGTCAGGGGGCTCTGATCTCCACTGAAGAAATGCTCACCTTTGTGAGATCAACAGGGAATTAAAGTATAGAACATTCATATTTTCCTTTAAACAACCTGTGAGAAAGGTAGTGCATGCATTATAATACCCATTTTTCAGATGAGGAAACTGAGACTTGGAGATATAAAATTCCTGTCCTAAATCTTAGACTCAAACTAGCATCTCCTTTGTGCAGGACCAATGCTATTTCCATTAGACTATATTACACTCCCCTCTCCTCCCCCTGAAGCCAGAGTGTGTTGTGGACTAGGGCTTAGTTCACAAGCAAAGGTTAGAGAGGTCAGTTGGTTATAGTTTAATGATGGGAGTTAAACAATGACCCTGAAGTGCCAATGCTGAAAGAGAAGATCAGTTGAAATCAGAATGGGCAAAGTTTACCTGGGAGCTCTTGTGGGACCTGCCAGGCTCAAGGAGTGGAGAAGTGACATGCTTTGTGTTGTAGGTTCTCACCAGTGCATTCCCTCCCCCAACTTCACATGTGTCTACAAACCCCTTAATTGTTTTCCCAATCCAGATTCTTTCCCACACTATTGACCCTCCTGCCCAAGGTTGGATGATAACAATAGCTTGTATTTATATAGCTCTTCACAGCTATAGAGCTCTTTCCTAATGTATTGCCTCATTTGGAAGACCTCCAGGTGACATTTGACATTTGACTCTGTGTTCTGGGCAAATTCGCACTTTTCCTTTGGGGTAGACGAAAAGATAAAATGCTGAATCTAGGATCAACTATCCTTAGAAACACTTCCCATGCCTGGCCTCCTCAGGGGTAGGGGTGAGGGGACAGTAGGAAAAAGGGAATAAACATTTATATAGCATTTACTGTATGCCATGCCAGTATTTATAAATATTAGTTAATCCTCACAACAGCCTGAAGATGGGGGTTCTGGGTTCAAATCTGGCCTCAGATACTTCCTAGCTGTGTGACCCTGGGCAAGTCATTTAATCCCCATTGCCTAGCTCTTACTAGTCTTCTGCCTTATACTTGTTATTGACTCCGAGAGAAGACAAGTTTTTTTTTGTTTTTTTTTTAAAGACAAGGTTACTTTTGTTTTCTTTTTCTAGTGGGTGGTTCTTCATACTCCCTTGGTTACTTGGCAAGAAAGAGAGAAAGTGAGTAGAAAGGAAAGATGATTGGGCTTGGAGTCTAGGAGTCATGAGCTTGATCAGTTAAAGTCTCTGAGCCTATTTCCTCCTCTATTAAATGGAGATAGAGCAAATAGTATTATCTATCTCTTAGGACTATTTGTAGTATATAATGAATGAATGCTTGTAAATCTTGGTGAACCTTAAAGAGCAATGTTCCTTTAAAAAAAACAACCTTTTTAGATTTTTTTTCTGACTAGATGTCAGATAAAAAGAAACATCTATAGGCTCTGAAATTGGATATTTCACCCCATACATTCTCTGTGTTATGGATGTGCCTAACGGCGATCAATGTGAAATGGAGTTAGGGTAAAATATTTGAGCATCATGCTTTGTGTCTTGACTCTACCTGCTTATCCATATGCTGTCTCCTCCACTAAAGTACAAGTTCTTTGAAGGCAGGGACTATCTTTTGTCTTTCTTTGTATCTCCAGCATTTAGCACTATGCCTGGTCCATGGGAAGGACTTAATAGACGCATATGGATAACTTGATCTACTCCAGTCCCTTTTAGGAAAAGGGGAAATCAAGGTCCAAAAAGAGAAAAAATGACCTGCTTATTAGTGGGTTTAATTGGATTTATTCTGCCTCTAGATGTGTTCTGGCCACAATGCTCTGTCTGCTACCCTAGGCAGCCCCCCCCACCCCCAATCAGCTCTGTTAGCTTTCACTGTTATCTCCTAATTACTAATTGAGACACTTACAAAAATAAAGATGCAGCTTTCAGCTGAGTCCCCAGTCTCCTGTTCCCCAAATGCTCAACACATTCACAGTGAACTCTCCTCTCTTTTTCTGATGGAAGGGTTTGTTCTATTTCAGTCACCAGAACAGGGAAGGAGAAGAAACAGTGAGAGTTAATTACGGTGTTTGCAGCTTTTAAGTGTATGTAATTCTGGGTGTGACTTTCAGAAAACTTCTCCCTTTAGGCTGAACATTTCCCTTTCTCATTCCAGCTTCCAATGCAAGAGGGGTGAAAACTAGCAGAAAAATGGAATGTTAGCCCAAGCATGTGAATGCAGAGAGAACTCCAGGAGAGAGCATCATCTGCTTCAGTGAAAGGAACCAGTCACAGGTCTGAGCACCCTCCTCAGGCAACCTTTCTTCACATCCTAGCCCAAAGACCTGTCTACCTTTGGGATGAAACCCTTTTCCTCCCCCTTCTCTATCCCCCCAAGTGGTTTGGGCTTCATGGCTGTACTCCTGTTTGCTGTAGCTAAGCCAGCACTGTGTAGGTGGGGTGTGGATGTGAGCTTTGTAGTGGGTCCGAAATGCGCTAATAATGAGAGAGACAGCTTGGGGCCAGTATGGTGGGTAGGTGGGGGTAGGAGGATGGGTGGGGGAGAGGCATAGAATTATGAACAAGAACAATAATCAGAGGAGAAGAGTGAGTTAATCAGAGGAGGAGTTGGCAAGAACAACTTGGAGGTGACTGAGGCTAGATCTCCATGGAGAGAAATATTTCTAGAGGAAGATTTCTGGTTTGGAGAAGCAGAGGATGTCATGCATCATATAGCAAAGGGAGAGCCGTGACATAGCAAGGTCAAGGTTCAAGGAAGTCGTGAGTTGTCCAAGGTCATATAGGTAATAAGTGGTAAGAGGAAGGCCGGGGACTCTGACCTAGACCATTTATCTGTAAGACTAGTGTTTTCTCTACTACACCCTCCTGGGGATGGAGATCAGGAGGCTTTTCTGCCCTTCCCTCCAAGATTTCTTTACTTAGGGTATGACAACTTACATGGGGTCCCAGGCAACTCTCTAAGATGAGAAGGACAGAAAAGATGCTCATCTAATCTGATAGAGGGAGTTCCTTACCATATGGAATTATTGGTCTAGAAAAACAAGCAAATGTAATAAACCCTCCATACTATTGACTTTATCGAAGCAGTCATTAATTGCATTTGGGGCCAAGATAGAAAAAGTGAAAGGAATTCAATTCAGAAATAATTCTCAGGCCAAATGTAGAAAATCAACAATCATTTTATCCAAAGAACCCAAACATATTTTACTTTACTTTTTTTTTTAAACCCTTACATCCGTCTTGGAGTCAATACTGTGTATTGGCTCCAGTGCAGAAGAGTGGTAAGGGCTAGGCAATGGGGGTTAAGTGACTTGCCCAGGGTCACACAGCTAGGAAGTGTCTGAGGCCGTATTTGAACCCAGGACCTCCCGTCTCTAGGCTTGGTTTTCAATCCACTGAGCCACCCAGCTGCCCCCTTATATTTTTACTTGTTAAACTTTTTACTATATTTATTATTTCTTTGCTATGTTAAATAGCCATTGGGCAATAAGCTTAGTGATCAGGGCATTCAATTAATAAAGTCCAAGTAAGGAATAGCTAGGTTACACAGTGGATATAGAGTGCCAGATCTGGACTTGGGAGGAGCTGGCTTCAAATCTAACCTGAGACATTTCCTACCTGTGTGACCTTGGGCAAGTCATTTAATCTCTCAATTGCCTGGCCATTGCCCTTCTGTCTTAGAGTTGTTACTAGAACAGAAAATAAAGGTTAAAAAAAAATAAAACAAAACAGGTAATAAGCTTGAAAGCCAGGGAAGCCCCATTCCCTGGCCACAGGGAACCTTCCTTGAGGAAGTTGAGAAGGCAAAGATGAGAAGGTCTGAAAAGGCAAAAGGTCTCAGGTTCTGAGAGTTTGGGACCTGATCTTTGGGCAGTGGAGAGAGGTGGGAGAGACTGTGTGAATGCGACAATCCATTTTATCCCTCCTCTTCTGGCTTTTGGGTTCAGTGTTTAGGGTTCAGCCTGGGCTTTTCCTCTTTTGGGGCCCATCCTAGCCAACATCTTCCCTCCTATGGCAGCATTGTGTTGCTCTACTGTCTGGAGGAGGGAAGTGGTATTGGGGAAGGATAGTTCTTGCCAGCATGTGGGCGTGTCTGTCTCCACATGCCTGTGTGGGGATGTGAGCATGAGCATTCTTGCATTACTTAGACCAGGGGGAAAAAGCTGATAGTGTTACTGGAATAATGTCATTATGCTCTTATTATCTTTATTGTGATTAGTCATGGGAGACCTGTGCGTGTGTGTTTGTCGAGGTGTGTCAATCTGTGATCGTGGTGTATCCGTCCATCTGTACCGGGGAACCTTCTAGAGCTTGCTGCTTCACTCCAGGTTGGGTTATTCTGTTTCCCTTCTCTTAGTAATCCCAGATCAGTCTCTGAGGAGCATCTGTCTTTCTCTAGTTGGAGCCCAAACTGGACTTTTCCCAGAGGTAGAAGAGGAAGCAGCCTCTAGGACCTATATAGACTGGCTCTTAAGGGGACTTTAGTTCTGACTCTGAACAAATCCATTTCAGTGAAAGCCTCAGTTGTGAGCTCACAGACCTCACTGACCATTTGGAACTTAAGATTGGAGATTTAGAGCTGGGAGAGGTCTTAGAAGCAAATGAGTCCAATCCTCTCATTTCACAGATGAGGCGTGGTTAGGTGACTTGCCCATTTGGGCTTCTCTGCCAGGCTTCTTTTGGAGATGTTTGAATATGGGGTTCACCTGTCCAGGTGACCAATTGACAGTCCGTATTGAGGACAAATATCCAAATCCCCCTCATTCGATTGCCAAACCCTAAACTAATTCCTAACTCCAACTGCAGATTTTGGCTCCGAAATCATGCCCTGGGAACACGAGTACCTCTGAAACTTTCCTCTCTTCTCATTTCTAGTTCTTCCCCCTCTCCAACACTTTCTATTTGTTATTCTATTTCTGTTTCTACGGTGCACATCATCACTTCAGGTGTACAACTGTTTTCTTACAAATGCCAGTGAGTCCCAGGGATAGAATATACGCAGGTGAGGTCAGTTACAGTATGCAGCCTCAGTTACTCATTCATTCCAGTTCGAAATATCCTAAGAATATAGAATATGATTAGCAAATTTGACTCCACTCAATTTACAAACGAGGAACCTGGAGACTGAAGAGAGGATGTGGCTTGCCAGGGCTAGTGCAGGGCCAGAATTAGAACAGAGATTTCCCTTATCTCTTACTACCTATGTGATATTGAGCAGCTCACAAAGTCTCTCAGCCTCTCTAAAATGAGTTGAACTGGATCTTTGGGGTCCCTTTTTAGCTCTAAATACATGTTATTCTATTCTCCTGGCTCCTCTTTATACTTACCTGCCATGCTGTTCCTTCAGGTTC
This sequence comes from Gracilinanus agilis, assembly GCF_016433145.1. Lineage (NCBI taxonomy): Eukaryota > Metazoa > Chordata > Mammalia > Didelphimorphia > Didelphidae > Gracilinanus > Gracilinanus agilis. The sequence goes on along the minus strand of NC_058131.1, from coordinate 656,110,232 downwards.
TTCTGGATCTTCATTTCACCACTCTTCCAATCCATAAGTACTTTTCAGCCTTGGTCTTTGGCGTCATTGCCAACTCTTGGCAGTTCACCCTTGTTTCCAATTTTCTACCCAGGTTAAACCTTATTTTTCAACTCCATAGGGCCCTAGAGAAACACAGTCCTTTTTTTCTCTTTGGGCTCCAAGTGTACCTTGCAGGTCCAATCATGTTACAAATAGACACCCCTCCCTCCCTTGGGCCACACACTTAATCAATTCCAGTGGCTCCTTGTGCTTGCTGGAATCAAATACAAAATCCTGTCTGGAATCCAAAGCCCTTTGTAACCTATCTCCCTTGTCTCCTTTCCAGCTAACATTTTACTCCCTACCATGTACTCTTTGACACTCTTTCTTACTGTTCTTCCCAACAACAAAACCCTCCATCACTCAGCTCTGAGCATTTTCTCTGGCTATTCCCATACCTAGAATGTTCTCCCTCTTCAACTCAGCCTTCTGTCATCCCTGACTTCCTTCTAGTCCAAATTAAAATGCCATCTTCCAAAGGAGACCTTTCTTAACTTCTCTAATTCCTGGTGCCTTTCCTCTTTGATCTCCAATTTTTCCTGTACGTAGCTTGCTTATTCATGTTAGTTTGCTTTCTCTCCCATTAGATTGTGAGGTCCTTGAGGGCAGGAACTGTCATTTGCTTCTTTTGTATCTTCAGCAAATAGCACATAGTAGGCATTTAAGAGATGTTTATTGACTGACTTGCTGATTTCAGGTTGGAATTTTCCTTAAGGTTATCATTGTTGATGTTCTTTGGAACCTGCCTACAGAAATTTGCTCTTCTCTCAGAACTCACCCTTTACTCCTCTCACATGCACAGCTGATGCTCTGATTATTCCTTCAGCTTATTCACCTGTCTCTCGGTTATCTAGGCAGTTCCAAGATTAATTCTTGAGGGAACCCTAATCCCTTTTGCAACTTTCCCTTTCTTCACCTTATCACTGGGGTTCATTTCTCAATGGATATAACACCACCTTTTACTATGCCCCACCCTCAACTCCATTTGAGCTTTGTATCTTAACTCAATCAAGTCTTGTATCTTCATGGAAGAAATTGCCCTGAGGGGAGACGTTGGAGGAAGAGAAGGCTTTCAACAGGAGATCAGAGGAAGTAAGTCTCTGGGGAGAATATGTTCCCAGAAGACAAAATTAGGAGTCCTAAATGGAAGTTTCAGGGGGTCTGGGTTTGACTGGACATAACCCTAATTATTTTTTATTGTTGTTTAATCATTTTCAGTTGTGTTCAACTCTCTGATCCCATTTGGGGTTTTCTTGGCAAATATAATAAAGAAGTTTGCCATTTCCTTCTCCAGCTCATCTTACAAATGGGGAAATTGAGGTAAATAGGGTTAAGTGACTTGCTATGGGTCACACTATCTACTAAGTGTCTGAGGCTAAATTTGAACTCATGAAGATGAGTCTTCCTGATTCTAAGCGCAGTGCTCTATCCACTGTACCACCTAACTGCCCCAATCCTAATTCCTGGAGCTATCTAAAATTAGAACGATGGCTCTGGAGGTGTCATGGGTTCTCTGTCATGACCATTTCCAGGGACACTGTAAGGAACAATCCTGTTCTAGGCTAGGTTGGACGTAGAGAGTCTCTGAGGTCCTGGATTCTGGGATCTTTGAGTCTCTCCTTTCCCTTACCTCTCATGCTGAAATAGTTTCTTAGTCTTGCTGTTGTTTTTTTTTTTCCATCACACCATGAGTTATCTCCCATCTCAACTCTTAACTCTCACTTTTTCATCACCCTATTCTAGGCCCCTATCACCTCTTCTTCTGGATTATTAAAAAGATGTTCTCAACTCTTCTTTTTGAGGTCCCTTCCATCTCTGAGAATCTGCTTTCCTCTCCAATCCATCCTTTTACACAGCTGCCAAAATAACTATCGTAAGGACTGGCTAGATCATTTGATGGGTCAACCTTCACTGGTTGCTTGTTGCTTTGATGGTAAAAATACTATCCTTTTGGCCTAGTATCTAAGGGCCCCCTACAATTTGTCTCTAACCTACCTTTCCAATCTTATTTGGCGTTGTTCCCCTTCACATCCTGTCTTCCCTGTCAGAAAACTAGCTGTTACTCCCCCGCTCCTGGATTCTCTTTTCCTGACAGCTGAAGGTTCTCTCTCCCTCCTCAAATTCTCCTTCAGTATTTTGTCTCCGTCTCTGTTTTATCTGTATAACATTTTCGCTGTTATTGTATTTATTTGGGCACATCTTTTATCTCTCCTATTAGACTATCTATGGCCCTGAGAGCAGGAGCTGGGCCCTTTTAAAAATTTTTTGTATCCATGGCAACTAGTATAGTCATTGCATTTAGTGGGTGCCTAATCAATATTTGATTTAATTAGATTAAATCTACTGTTCCTTAAAGTGTAGATGCAATCCAAGCAAATTCATTTGTGTGTCAGTAATGCTTCTGAAGTTTCTTATGGCAGCAGACATATATGTTGTGTTTCCTGCCTTTTATATGCCTGTGATTCTCAGCCTAGAAAAATAGAATATCTGTTGATCTATACATATCTCATTTTAGATTGTAAGGGCACCAGGAAACTACTGGCTTTGGGTGTGGGCACGCCAGGGCATATGTTAGGGGTGTTTGTTTACATTCTTTCACATTAATTCCCCCTCTCAGCCATGAAAAGGTTTCTGGGGACTCTGGACCCAGAGAGAGGGCATAGGACAAGGTAGGGGAAAGAGTATGATGAGGCAGGTAGGGAGGAAGAGATTTCTGTGGGTTTCTTTGGCCTAAAATCACTAGGTTGTTCTGTTTTGTTTTTTTGGTACATTAATTGTTTCTCTGAAAAGATGCTAGAGTAGGTGAAACAATCTTACCAGAGCAGTTGCTTCTAACAATAGGGCTATGGCTACACTTCCTTAATGACTTAATTTTGAAACTGTCTTGTTCCTAGTCCCTCTTGGCAGGCTCTTTTGGTGGAAGGACTTTTAGACCATATTAACAGGTACACAGTATTCTGTAGAACCTGAGGTGACAAATGGTCATAGACTCCTTCAGAACCATGCTAAGACTATACTTGATGTGGCATAATAACTCAGGCACGGGGGATACCACGGGAAAAAGGAAATCCTTCCCCTACCTCTTCCCCCCAACCCCAGGTCCACTGGATATCTTTCTGCATGGGTTTGGTATACTAGCAGAGAACACTGACACACAGTGGGTCCAAGATGTGCATAATGGCATAGACTTAATGTAACTAGAATCCTCCTTGCCTCTTTCTTTCTACCCATGATTGCTTCGTGAATGATGAACATTAGTTTCAAATAATTGCTTCTTCTCTTTAAATACACTAGCAGAATAAAGATGCTGCGTGGGTAGAAATGTCTGTATACTCTCAGAGCACAATGGTCCCACCTGCCCCCTTCCTCCTCCCATGGTTCAGCTGATATAATTTCTAATGGTTCAGAACAGACATTAGACAGGGCAAAGCATTATGGGGCCCGCCGGTGCCCAAAATATACAACCTTGATGTTGCCTTTAACGAGAAATTAGAGAAAACGTCAGCACTGTGGTTCCAGGAGTTGGGCTTTGATTTGTTCTAGTCAATGTTTATAATAATAGCATGCTTCTTAGATATTTTGTTGGGCTTCTGATTTCACTTTGTGGTGTAGTATAAGATAAGTGTGGAAGCCTGGGTGCATGACAATAGCCTCAGGATATTTATGTACCAGGGTTTCTGTAGATTGTCGGATGCAAGGCAACTGAGGTAAGATGAAGGAGAGGGAAATACTCCAAGTGACTCAGTTTCTAGATACTGATACCATTCTTCACACTCTTCTCCTCCATTCTTGTCCTCTTCCTCTTGACCTTCATGTCATTTACATTCTTCATTGACTTTATTTAAAAAAAAAAAACCTCTTACCATCTGTCTTGGAATCAATACTAAATAACAGCTCCAAAGCAGAAGAGTGGCAAGGGCTGGGCAATGGGAGTCAAGTGACTTGCCCAGGGTCACACAGCTAGGAAGTGTCTGAGGTCAGGTTTGAACCCAGGACCTCCCATCTCTAGCCTCTTTATCCAGTGAACCACCTAAAGCTTTTTACAACGTAGGTCCAGTCTATCTTTCTAGCCTCACTGTACATCGCTCCCTCTCCATCTGCTACAGTCCGGTCAAAGTGGTCTTCATTTTTTCTTATACGTTACTCTGTCTCCCACCTTTATATCTCTAGACCAGCCAGCCTTCATACCTGGAATTCTGCCCGCCCCCATCTTGCTTCCACCTCAGAGAATCCCTCACTTCCTTCAACAGCCCACCTTCCTCACATTCAGCCTTTCCCCTCTAATTGCTAGGAGTTTCCCTCTCAAACCACCTTGTATTTATTTTTAATCCATTTTGCATATAGTTGTTTTGCATACTCAAGTGTACATATATACTGTCTCCCCAAAAGACTAGAAGCTCCCTTACACAGTTTTCATTTCTTGTCTTCATGCACCTAGAGCTAAGCATGGTCCCTGGCACATAATCATCACTTAATACATGATTATTGATTAATGGATAATATGTTACAGACCAGGGGGCAGCTAGGCAGCACAGTGGATAGAGTGCTAGGCTTGGAGCAGGGAGGAGCTCAGACACTTCCTGGTGGTGAGATCTTGGACAAATCACTTAACCCTAACTGCCCAACCCTTGCTGCACTTCTGTCTTAGAAATTATACTAAAGGGAGCAGCTGGGTGGCTCAGTGGATTGACAGCCAGACCTAGAGACAGGAGGTCCTAGGTTCAAATCTGACCTTAGCCACTTCCCAGCTGTGTGACCCTGGGCAAGTCACTTGACCCCCATTGCCTACCCTTACCACTCTTCCACCTAGGAGCCAATACACAGTATTGACTCCAAGACAGAAGGTAAGGGTTTAAAAAAATTATATTAAAACAGAAGGTAAGAATTTTTATATATACACATATACACACATATACACATACATATACATGGTTATGTATATATTTGAAATACACACACATATGGACTATCTGTGTTTGTATATATGTATAAAATCTATTATAATACATGTATATATTTAAAACATACAATGCATACTGTATGTATATGTACACATTATACTATATGCATATTTAAAACACACAAATATATTGTGTATATGTTTAAATGTATACAGTACATATTTGAAATAAATTCACAATATATTTGTATGTATACATGCAAACATATATTGTGTACATATATTTAAGAAAACACATACACGTGTACCTTTAAAACATGACACATACGTGTGTATCTTTAAGCTTCATGACATCTACATATGTTTTTTAAAATAATACATACATACAAACTACATGACACATGTGTATGTTTAACTCTATAATGCATATGGATATTTAAAATATACACCACATACATGCATATAAATTTAAAACACACACTCTGTGTGTATACCTGTATGTATTTAAATATAAACACACATACATGCATATGTTTAAAATACACACATATACTATATGTATATGTATATATCAAAATATCCATTACACATGCATACATATATATTTACAATATATACACAGACATACTGTATTGTGTGCATGTGTTTACATATATATGTATATATGTGTGTATATACACATATATACTCTTCCTCCTCCTCCTCCTCCTCCTCCTCCTCCTCCTTCTTCTTCTCCCTTCTCCCTTCTCCTCCCTTCTTCTCCCTTCTCCCTCTTTTTTTTTTTAACTCTTACTTTCTGCTTCAGCAATTGCTCTAAGACAGAAGGATAAGAACTAGGTAAAGAGGGTTGTGACTTGCCCAAGGTCACATAGCTAAGAAGTGTTTGAGGACATATCTGAACCCACTGTGCTAACTGGTGCTCCTAGACTGTGTCTTTTCTTTTTTTAATTCAAAGATATTTTATTTTCTCAATTACATGTAACAATAATATCAACATACACTTTCCAAAATTATAAGATCCAAACCATCTCCCTTTCCCCATTCCCTTCCCCCATTTGGAGATGGTAAGCAATTTGATCTGGGCCATATATGTATTATCATGTGAAATACCCTTCCATATTGGTCATTGTTGTAAGAGCACACTTGTGCAAAACCCCCAATTCTCCAATAAAACCGTAAATACGGTTTCACACAGATGTGAAAGATAGTCGGCTTTGATCCGTGTCCATCTGACTCCCACAGTTCTTTCTCTGGAGGGGGATAGCATTCCCTGTCATAAGTCTCTCGGGATTGTTCCAGATTGTTGTAATTGCTAGAGCAGCCAAGTTTTCACAGTTGACCATCGTACAATACTGCTGTTATTGTGTATGATGCTTTCCAAGTTCTGCTTATTTCACTCTGCATCAGTTCATATAGATCTTTCCAGCTTTTTCTCAACCCAGCCTGTGTCTTTAAAAGATGTCTGGGACACGGAGGGAGAAATGACTTACACAAGGCTAGTGAGGCCAGCTCTCTAGCTACAATACTGGTTTTGTGTTTTGGAGGGAAGCCATATTATGCCGCTGTTTCATATTGCATTTTCAGCCCAGCACCTGGCACGCTGGTAGGCATGTAATAAATGCTTGTGAATTAGTCATATTTTTCATAGTAACCACTGTTAAGTTTGTCCTTATGTATGCAAGGGTGATTTATTGAACACAACTGCTTGATTTTCACCCTATTAAAATTTTTTGATCCCTATTAAATTTCACCGTTTTAATTTCCACCCCCAGGAAGGCTCCCGGTGCACATGCTGGAACTGTCTGCTTAGACTGTCCTTTTGCAGGTCCCCCTATCCATTAACAGTGAGCACGCCAGAGAGCAGGCCCAGGGGCCTTGGGGAGTGGGCCCCCGGGAGAGAAAATAATGGGACACAGGCAAAGGAATTCCTTTCTTTCATTCCAGTTGACTCCCTATCACATTACTCCCAGCAGCTGTTCTAAATCTTTTGTGTTTGTCTAAAGCTCCTAGCCCTGCTCCTCTGCTCCAACTTACTCCTAGAAAGTGACTGAGATAATTGTGGTCCTTTGTTGAGGTGAAGCCATTCTAGACGCAGGGAATGGCATGAACAGGGATTGAGGCAAAAGGCCCGGGGGGGGGGAAGGAGGGAGGCATATTCTGGTTTTTTTGGAACATAGAATGCATGAGGAGGTAAGGTTGGAAAGGTAAATTGGGGCCAGATAATAAAGGGCCTTGAATGCCGTGCTAGGGAGCCTGGATCTGTGGTGGTAGTTAATGGAAATCCTTTCTAGGGAACAAGGGAGTGATACGATCAGACATGATCAGAGATATCAGGTATATATGCCCATTTTACAGATGAGAAAATGGAGTATGAGAGAGGTTGAGTGCCTTGTCTAGGGTTTCACAGCCCCTAAGCATCTGAAGCAGGATTTGAATGTGTTATCCTGACTTCAAGTCCAGGATTCTATTCACTGTATCACCTAGAAGCCACTAGACTATTTAATCTGGTAGTTGTGTATGGAATGTATTGGATGAGGGAGAAGCTCAGAGAAGGAAGAGTTCTTAGGAGGCTATTGATGTAGTCCAGGAGAGAAGAAATGAGGATCTGAACCAGAGTGGTTATAACACCAGGGCCCCCTTTGACTTCTCATTATCCTATTCTTCCCTTCATTAATTTTACATCCATAACATCTCCCCTTCCACTGCCACCACCTACACTATGGGGGGCTTTAAAAGCCATACAGAACATTTATACTTTGCCCTGGGAAGAACTGGGCGCCACTGAAACTTCTTGAGAAGGGGAGTAACCTCTTTTTTAAGAATATTAATTAGGCAACAGTGTGGAGGATGGAATGGAAAGGGGAGGGTTTGGAGACTGGAAGACCAATTAAATTATTGCAATAGTTCAGGAAAAAGTTGATAAGAGCCTGCACTAAAGTGCTAGCTATGTGATTAAAGAGAAAGAGGATGGATATAAGGTATATTATGTAGGTAACTGGTTAAATCTGGGAGGAGAGGTGAATTATTCTGTTGTTGTAAACCAGGGTGACTGGAGGGATAGAGGCATCTTCAATAGAAACAGGGAAGTGAGAGGAAGAGGTAGGTTTTGGAGAAACGGTATGTCATTGGAGCACTCTGAGCCTTAGTTTACTGATCTGTAAAATAAATATCATGCTTATACAGAGCTATTATGAGGAAAGTGCTTTGTAAATGAATTGATAATTTATGAAATTATGAAATGGGGGGCAGGAATGCCTGTTTTTTCAGCTATCTTAGCTGAAAAAATACCATGATGGCAATGGGAAATGAGACTACAGTGACACTAATTTAAAGAAACAGAGGGTGTTGGGCCAAACAGCATAGAAGGTTTTGAGACAAGCAGCAAAAGGTGTTTGGAACGAATAGCATGGGAATGGGGTTAGGGTGATGGAGGAAGGAAGGCAGCAATTGGGAAGGGGAGAGGCACAGAGAACACTCCCATAATCATGGATTAGAGTTGGGAGCACTCAGTAGCATGAATCCTTAGGAGGCAGAAGAGGGCTCAAGGGGCAGGAATTTGAGGTTTCATTTTATAGATTTGAGAGGGGTTAGTTCATTACCACATCCAGATCATCTCAAAGTTGTCATTAAAACTTTAAAGTTCACGTGTCCCCATCATCTCAAGTTATCAGTTAACATTTGATGTTCTCCTGGCTTACTACAGATGTCCGAAACTTATCATAGGCCCAAAAGACCCTGAAGGCAAAACCGAGATGGCTTCCCTCTGATTCAGCACAGTATCAGGATGTGCTTTTGGGCTAATAAATGATACAGTTGGCAGATTATGTTCCTTTGATCTTTGGAACAGTTTATATGTGACTTCTCGGTTCCCCTTTGCAATCTTCCTTCCTTCCTACTATTGCCACTTTATCCAGACTACTTAGAAACTTACTATATTGACCAAAAGGGGAGTGGGAGTGGTCACGTGGGACTAGAACAAGATATTTTCAAGCAACATCAATATAAGTTAGACTTTCAAGTTTCCAGCATTCTATTTTCAGAAGATCATTGACAAGCTGGAACACATCCAGAAGATAAAGGGGCTCAAAGCCATGTCGTAGAAAAGAGGGAAATGGTTGTTGAGCCTGAAGAAGAGAAGGCTTCAGGGGGCTTCAGGATAGCTAGCTTTAAGGATCTGAAAGACTGTCTAATGGAAGAATTGTTTCTCTTGACAAGGAGCAGTGGTTGGAAGTTGCAGGGATACAGGTTTCAGCTTGACAGAAGGAAAAAGTTACCACCACCAAGAGCTGCTAAAAATGGAAGAGGGTGGGGCAGTATCTGTCCTTATCAGTTGACTATCTGATGAGTCCTCTGTCTACAGAAGATGATGCAAGTCTTTGGTGTGTGGAATGAGGTGAGTGGGTGCTAGGTTGGTGCTTTGAAGTGAAGGGATGAGCTTCCAGGAGGAGGAGGAGGAGCTGAGCTCTGCTGTAAAGGCAATATTTCTTCCTCATTTAGATACTGGTGCTAAATGGATGGGTGGGGTCTAGTGCATGGAAATTGGTTTTACTATTGAAGATACAGGTATAACTGGGTAGGCAGGCAGAATTCAGAATCAGCCAGTATCCTCTACCTCGAGTTACCTACTGCTTTTCCAGAGATTTTAGACCTAATTCTCTGCCTGTTTTAGCCCCAGAACAAGTGAAAGATGAGATGACTGAGGGGGGAAAAACTTCCATAGCCTAAGCATATCAGTGTATTCAACAATGCATGGAAAATTGCCCAACAAATTGGGACCAGGCCCCATCCTCATCTTAGCACTGGACCATGAATATAAGGAGAGATAGATTTTTATGCATTGAAAAACGATTAGGGAAATAAGGCCAGTGAATGAAAAGGAACAGTATATTAGGTAATCCGATTTTTAATTGGAGGAAAGATTAAGAACTTTCCAAGGCAGGAGAGGGGGAGTAAATAGTTGCTGTTCCCTAACTTTAGGGGGAAAAGTGTTTCACTCCTCCTTAAGTATCTCTAAACAATCAAAGGAACATGGAAATAGTAATCAGCTGATCATTATGGGTCCAGTTTTCAGATAAGACATATGGGTTGCCTGAGATGTACAATTATGAGAAAACTTCGTGCATAAATCTTAGGATCTGACTGTTTCTGGTCAACATAACTAGGTCTTTGGAAGGGTCCTTAAACAACAGGTCCAGGTGGTTCAGTTTCCTGCCCATGCAGGGCTAGGTTCAAACAATGCAATAAAGTTTTCTTTGAATCCCATAGTTGAATAAACTTTTCTCACAAAATAGAGTTTGGACTGGGTTCATAACTGAATAGAAAGAGAACTAAGCTAGCTCCAGAACTGAGTCACAAGTTGGAGTCAGTGTGATTCACTGGATTCCCCACAATGAACCACTTGCTGTCCTAATCCCCTTAATTCCCTCAGTGCCATGCCTCAGGTTGCTTTCAGTACTCTGGCCAGGATAGGAGCCCCAAGATCTGGTTGGGATGAGAGAGAGTCCTTGTGGGTGGGATGGGCTCTATTCAGGTTTCAAACTTTGAGTAGGTAGATGTGTGAGCTCATCTGCTTGGCCTGAGATTCAGCAAGCACCTCTTCTGAGCTCTCTCTTGCTTTAGACTCCAATTCTCTGCTCCTCCTTTTTGTTCTTCCTTTCACCCCTCCAATTCTTGATTCTTTTGGAAGGATCCTGTGAAGATGTCAGGACAGGTGACCACTTGACGGGGGTGTTGTTGAAGGAAATGGATTAGACTAGGTGACCTCCGCAAGTCCCTTCCAGCTGTGAGAGGCTACGATCTAGGCTTGGCTAGATCAGATCATGTCATGGTATGGTAGGATCATAGATTTAGAATTGTATTCGTGGTCCAGTCCTAAGATGAGGACGGGACCTGGTTCCAATTTGTTGGGCAATTGCCATGCATTTTTGAATACACTGATATGCTTAGACTATGGATTTAGATTCTTAGAGCTTTCTAAGCAGTTGCTTCATTCTACAAAAGAGGAAACTGAAGGCCAGACATATTAAGTTACTTGGTCAAGGTCACACAGGTAATAAGTGACGGCAGAAGGTGTATGATGGAGTAAGGTTGGCCTTGTCTAAAGGATGAGTCTTGGCCAATCTCCCAGACTTCTGAGAGGTTTACCGATGAATTGGCTTCAGGAATCTCTTTTATGGGTCTGAGTTACAATGAAGTATCATAAACCCATAGCATCACCTGACTCTGGAGTCACTTATTCATTTAATAAATATTTGAATATCTAATGTATGACATACACTCTGCTAGGTACTACTGGGGAGGCAAGATGAATAAATGATGTTCAAGGAGTTTGCAATCTAGTGGAGAGTAGGAGGGATAAGATATGTAAAAAATGACTGGGGCAGCTGGGTAGCTCAGTGGAGTGAGAGTCATGCCTAGAGACAGGAGGTCCTAGGTTCAAACCCGGCCTCAGCCACTTCCCAGCTGTGTGACCCTGGGCAAGTCACTTGACCCCCATTGCCCACCCTTACCAATCTTCTACCTATGAGACAATACACCAAAGTACAAAGGGTTTAAAAAACAAACAAACAAAAAAAAAATGACTACCGTACAAATTAGAATATAATACAGAAGAGACAAACGAGCAGAGTGGGAGGAAGTTCTGGAAAAAAAAGCAGAACTTAAGGAGATAGCTGACTCCATTTTTCATACTTCCATAGCCTGAGTGAGGGCTTGGGATGTTCTTTGGCATGATATTGCAGATCTTTGACCATTTGGAACAAGGTGGTCCTCTCTGGCAAATTCAGAAGCTACTGTGTCACAGAAATAGGTAATTGCATTGAAAACCTCCCTTCTGCCCCCTCATTTCCACCTCTCACCTGGAGTGTATGCTGGGAAGAGTCTACAAATGCAGGGATGGAAGGTGGGTTGCCCCTCTTGTCTCACCACTATCATTTGGAGTCTGTTCTGTCGCCTATGGGATTTGGCAACTGCTCTCAATGGTTGCGTTGAGATGATGACACCTTACATTTATGTAGCATCTTACAATTTTCAGAGTTTTTCATCCACATGTTCTCTTTTGAGATTGACAGCTTGGGATGGTAATAATTATGGCTGTCCAAAATTAGAATGAGTCAGTGGATTTTTCTATCACCTCAGATATTCAGTAAGAGGGCAAATGATCATTAATCAAGGACAGCATGGGGCAGTGTAGCAAAATGCACAGATGCTGGGCACAGAGTCAAGAAGCTCTGGGTTCAAATCCCATTTTTGATATTTACAAGCTAAATGACCCTGGTCATGGCAATTAATAAGCCCCTAGGATTTACTAAATTGTTAATCCAGCGATCAGAGTACTTTGGGGAAGTCAAGGACCTTCAGGTGTTTGCAAGTGATTATCTCCATTTTACAGATGTGGAAATTGAAACCCAGAGCCTAATAATTTGCTCAAAGACATGGAGCCATTGAAACTAGCAGTAGAGTTAGAATTAGAAAAACCTAGATCTTCTGCCTTCTCCTAATACTGTGCTCTTTCAAAGCCCTTTCTTTAACAGATGTCAGTTTTTCCCCAGTCCTCTCCACAGACCATTAAAGACTAGAGTATGTCCTCAGAAACAAAATGATCTCAGGAGGTTAGAGGATAGTTTAGGGGGCCCCAATCACAACCACTTCATTCCTTGGTCCTATGGGACACATGATGTTTTGATGAGTGGCTGAGCTCCGGTGGCTTCAGCTGCTTCCCTCCGGTCTGTTTTCAGTGTCAGGAAGGCAGGCAGACAGGCTCTGAATGACAGTGACCTTTTATTTCCCCAGTGAATGTGGGATTCATGTTTGCAGACTTGAATGACCAGCCTCTCGTCTGGAAACACAGCTGGGGCTCTCAGAAGCCTCTAGTCAGAGACCACATCAGTATATGGTCCAAGAAAAAGACTGCTTGGAGCTCAGTTCACGTGGCACTGGCCACAGACCTTCTCCTTTGCTACCTCATTGGGCTGTGGCTGAGTTCTAGCTAGACTGGCTGGTACGTGGTGGGGGAAAGGGGAGGGGTGTTTGTGCACGCAGTTTATTCTGTTTGTGTTCATGTCGCCATTGCCTTGTTAATTAAGCTTCCTGAAGAGCTTTAGTGCCAGTTTCCTCCCTGTGTCAGTCATTAGGAATGTCCCATTTCCTAAAGCTGGCTTACTCTCAGAAGCAAAGGAGTGTGGTATCAGTCTCTGCCCAGCCCCCTCTGTATCCCCACAGGCATTTCCCTGTGGCTAGTCATGCTGCTTCCTTATGTTAGAAAGAAAAGCATCTATGTACTTAAGGCAGGAAAAAAAAATATGAAGCTTTTGTTCATTTCCCATCTTGGTCCAGGCTTAGCCTGGAGTGGTGTTTCACAGTATTGTCCTAGTATGACCTGAGTGTCTGCGCCAATGAGCAGGCTTTGGGGACTGGCGTGACTGGAGGATAGAGCCAACCAGGTTGAGGTTTGGAATATCCTTTGTGCCAATGTGCATGTGGTAGGGCCAGGGAAGTAGTGGAAGATTCAGGGTTAGTAGGCAATCATTCCTGATGTGGAGACAAGCAGATTATCAGCTATGTATTTGTAGCAAATAATTAACTACATTTTTATGGCATCTGAAGGTTTAAGAAAATGCATTTCTCATCACCTTGTAAGGTGACACAAGCATTATCATCATATGCATTTTATAAATAACCCAATTGATGCTTAGAGAGGCTAAGTTATCTGCCTGTGTTTAAACAGCTAGAAATATGGGTCTCAAATCTAAATCTTCTTGTTCTAAGGTCAGTGCCTCCCTCCATGGTCTGTGGTGACCAGAAAGAAGTCAAAGTCATAGGGAGAAATGTCCCTGAAAGGGGCCTGGCTAGTGAATAGTATCTATGGAAACTATTGATGAGGTAGTGATCCAGTATCTTGGGGACTACTGGCCACAAACACTTAGACCAGAAGTTCTCAAACTTTTTGGTCTTAGGATCATTTACATCCTAAAAAATTATTGAGGACCCTCCCCAAAGATATTTTGTTTATGTAAATTATAGCTATTGATATTTACCATACTAGAAATAAAGACATTGTGTTAGTATGAAAACAATACCCTGAAAATCTCAGGTCCTGGACCACGCTATGAGAGTCGTTCACCGAGACTATGCCAGGTTCCAGAGATTGAGACTTACATTAGTTAGTTTTAGTTCTAAAACTTGGAGGAATCTTAGAGGTCATGTAAGTCAACCTTCTTATTTTACAGATGAAGAAACTGAGGTCCAGAGAAATTGTAAAAAGTCACACGAGTGACTTGGGTCCTGTGACTCCAATTTCAGGGCTCTTTCCATTGCACAGTGTGGCCCTTTATGCCTCTTAAAAAAATCCTTATCTTCTATCTTAGAATCAATACTGTGTAAGGGCTAAGCAATGAGGGTTAAGTAACTAACTTCCCCACAGTCCCACAGCTAAGAAGTATCTGAGGCCAAATTGAACCCAAAATCTTTTGTCTCTCTAGGCCTGGTGCTCAATCCACTGAGCCACCTAGTTGCCCCCTTTGCCCTTTTCTTCAGTGGATTCTTTATACCAGCCTTACCCTGTCCTACTCAATTCTCCTTTCTCTCTCAAGAGGATATGGTGGGCACTGGTAGCCAATCCAATGTGACTATGGAAAAGTGGTCTCATCACTTAGAATAAAAAAATGACTTGGAGTAGGAACTATAGCCCAACCAGCTTGGTTGACAGAGCCAAAATGGGATAGGCTACATTCATAACCCCTCTCTGGCTCTAATTTAGTGAGAAATCTTACTAAGCCTGCTTAGAGATGGAATGGACCATAGTAATCAGATAAGTCTATCCCTCATTTAAAAACAACAACAGCAACAACAACAAAAAACCCCACCTTATTTTCTGTCTTAGAATTGATACCAAGTTTTGGCTCCAATGCAGAAGAGCAGTGAGGAAAGGCAATTGGGATCAAGTGGCTTGCCCAGGGTCACATAGCTAGAAAGTGTCTGAGGTCAAACTTGGACCTAGAACCTCTCATCTCCAGGCTTGGTTCTCTATCTACTGAACCACCTAGTCTCTCCATCTCATTTCTGTTTGAACAGATTAGGAAATAGAAGTTCAAAGGAGTAAAATAGCTTGCTTGGAGTCACAGAGCAAGTCAGTAGCACAGCCAGAATTAAAACCTACATCTCTTGGACTATTAGTCCAGGGCTCTGGAAATACTAGAAGTAGTTTTGGTTTGGATTGTGAGATTTTTATGCCCTATTATGTGGTCCATTTTTGTAAAAGTTCCATGTACTGATAAGGAAAAAAAATATTTATCTTCCTTTCTATTCCCATTCAGTTTCATCCAGAAAGCCATCATATCTAACTTTTCTAAAATTCTATTCACCTTCATAACTTCTTTCTTGTTTATTTTTTGTTTGGATTTATATAGTTCTGAGAGAAGAAGGTTGAAGTCCCCCACTAGTAAAGTTTTACTATTTATTCCTGTAACTCATGTAACTTTTCCTTTAGGATTTTGGATGCTATGTCATTTGGTACATAAATTAGTAGTTCTGGTCTCAATTACATGTTTGCTCATTCTTCCTTTTGGGGTAAACAGACCTGACCACTGACTAAGAAGGGTTATCAATATTAAGGGATAAATATAACCATAGACCATACTGCTGATGGCATCCCAATCCTCAACCCTACAGAAATACCCTTCTCCTCTGAGGAACATGTGGATATAGACATATGGTGACTTTCTTCTGTGCTCCTATGTCTTGGGGCTAAGAGGGAGGGAGGGGGAAGGCTGTGTTTGTGGAACTGAGAATATCTGATAACATTAGACCCTTTGTGTGCCTCAGCTGTGAAGAAGTTTGTCATGTGAGAAGGTTTATACCAGGTTTGCACCCAAACCTCCCCTAACCTCCTGGGACATTTTGGTGATAATCTTGCTATATTCTATGCTTATTAGGCTACATCTGGATTACTGTGCTCAGAGTTCTGAACATCATATTTTTTAAGGGAAATTGACATCTTTAAAAGGGTCTCCACTTTTTTTTGTGGTGGCAAAGAATTGGAAATTGAGAGGATGTCCATTAATTGGGAAATACATGAACAAATTGTGGTATATGTTGATGATGGAATACTATTGTTGTATAAGAAATGATAAGCAAGATGATTTCATAAAAAGCTGGAAAGATTTATATGATGCAGAGTGAAATAAGAACAAGGAGAACACTGTACACAGTAACAGAAATATTACACAATAATCAGCTGTGAAAGACTTAACTACTCTCAGCAAAACAATGATCTGGGACAATTCTGAGGGACTTATGACAAAAAAATGCAATCCACCTCCAGAAAAAGAACTGTTGGAATCAGATGCAGATATAATCATACTATTTTTCACTTATTTGTGGTTTTCTTTGGGGTTTTGGTTTTACATGAGTATTCTATTATAACAATGATCAATATGATACTATGTTTTGTATGATAATACATGTATAACCTAGATCAAAATGCTTACCATCTCTAAGAAGGGGGAGGGAAAGAAGGGGAGGGAGACAATTTGGATCTTGTAATTTCAGAAAATGTATGTTGAAAACTGTTATTACATGTAATTGAGAAAATAAGATATCTATGAACAACAACCAAAAAAAGGATCTCCAGGAAAATGAGAGGACTGTTATACATGAATCTCTTGAGGGAGCTAAGGATACTTATCCTAAAAAAAAGAAGGCAATAAGGGTACACAGTGATTACTTGAAAGGCTATCATGCAAAAGAGAGATTCAGTTTGTTTTTAACCTCTGGCATTGATAAGGGTAGAGGGCAGACCCAGAAGTGATGGATGAAAGTTAGAGAGACAGACTGAGGCAGATGGAATGAGGATAAATTGTCTAACAGAGCTCTCGAAAAGTGGAGTAGACTTCTTCAGGAGGGAATGGATTCCTCCTCACTGGAGGACTTTAGGCTGAGGCTGGACCACACTTTGTTGACAATATTTTAGAAGAGCTTCTAGGTTAGGTATAGGTGGCTTCTGTGTTCCCTTGAAAGTCTGGGATTCTGTGTGATTTTAGGACCCAATCTAACCTTGTCTTAAAGATGAGGAGAGGGTATAACCTGGTCTTCTGGGAGCCAGGACAGATGTAGCATATATGCCTTTTAATTTTTTTTTTTCACTAAGTACCTGTGCCCAGAGGTCTAGTCCCAGATGCTAAATCACAAATTGTAGCATTAGCACATTGTCCTCAGCAGAAAACAATCTGAAGCTTTGGGACATTTATAAAGTAGAGGGGTAATTATTGTTATTCAGCAGGATATGTGGCTTTTGCTTTTCAGTATCATGAGGATGTATCAGAGTACATGTGAGGGTTCTTCATGACAAATGAAATGGAGCTATTAGGTGGCTGGTTTGAACTAGAAACACAAAAGAATCATGAGGTTTCCTGAGACCCATAAAATCCCAGGTGCATTCATGACAGTGGGCGCTCCGAATTTGTCTATGGGCTGGGCTGCTCTGACTGCTGAGTTCCTATGGATACTGATAATTTTATATATATATATATATATATATATATATATATATAT
>NC_058131.1:656011963-656089361 GCF_016433145.1 Gracilinanus agilis | reverse complement strand
CCAAAAAAGATGTTGATTTAAAGGAGAGATTGGAATGGTTCTGAAAATATTTGGCTTTGCAGACTATTTTGCCCAGATGTAAAAATAGCCGCTAAAATGTAAAATCGATTCTAATAGCAAGCAGATCATTGCAACATCTCTGCCTAGGATATTAGGGGAAACCTGAATGTTTGATTTAGTGGCATTTCGGGAGTAGGTGGAACTAAAATCTCTCCAGTAACCTTGAAAATCTGTTTTTGCACTTCCTGAACAAGTTAAGTCCTTAAAATAAGGAGGCACATTACCCCTCCCCCCCACCCCATAACAACCACCTATGAACACAATGATTAGCATGAATGTTTAATTTTGGAGTCCATCACTTCATCACTCTCAAATGCTGATCAAAGGGTCCCGGAGAGCAGTTGCAGACAGATTTACCAGCCCCTTTAGAATCACAGCTAGAAGGTTCAGGCTAGGTCCAGACTCCCTTCCTCAGCGCCACTCTTGCAGGATCTTCCAGTGTCCAACTATCTTGCCCACTCCCAAAGAAAAAGTTGTAGGAGTGCCTCCTAGTGACTCAGCTGAGAGTGGTGGTGTGTGTGTGGGGGGGGGGGGGGGAATGGACCAGGGAGGGAGGGGGAAGTGAAGGCGGGGAGGCGCCTTCAGCCCCGCCCCGCCCCGCCCCTGGCACACCAAGATAAAGGAAGGACTGAGGGAGGCTTTTTGCCCTGTTCTGGCTGTAGTTGACCATTTCAGTGGAGGATTGGGAAGAGGAGTTTAGAGAAAGGACAGGCGGAGAAACCGCCTGTGCCTGAGTGTTGGGCAATGCATAAATTGGGAAATCCATAAGGGAATCTAGGAATAGGGGAGTGGGCAGGTCTTTGGAAACTACTAATAACCAACGCCAGCTTTCCACGCTTTTTTCTCAGCTGAAAAGTCGGGCACCCGGAACTGTCCCCGAACCCCTTCCTACATCGTACTAATACTTCCCTTAGCAGCCCACAGACAGAAGCAAATCGAGGCAGCCAGCTGTGGAGCATCAGCTAGTCAGAAGCCCCACCTTACCATGCCTGCAAATCCAAAGGTACTTTCCAGAGGGAAAGCACTCAGAGGAGCACTACCAAGTGTAGATTCACTTAGTATCTCTTCTTATGTCCAGAGAAATATCCACAGGATATATTTACATGAATGTGGGGAGAAGGGGAAAGAAAGGAGAAGGCTGAGAGCATTTCTCCCAAGCAGGCTCCTTCCCCAGTGGTATTTAAGCATACCAGGGGCTATTATCCCAGAATCTCTTTCCTTATTATTTCATGTACTTTCTTTAGCTGTTTCTAATGGGAATGCCAACTAAAGAGAGGGATGATTAATACTCTGTTATAGACATATTTTGGATCATTTAGGGCCTCCAAAAAAGAAAGTATACGTTAAAGACCCTTAACTATTCATGCACCTTTACCCGAAAAGGCAAAACCTTTGAGAGAAGAGGAACACTGACAGATTCAGTAGGAAAGAGTTTTTCCTGCCTCTAATTTCTTCTGAGGCTATATCTCAAATGACTAAGTCCACCTTGTTGCAAGGTGCCCAGAGAAAACACTGCCTCCTCTTTCCCATAGTATAAAACATACTTGTTCCAACAGTGAGAGAAAAGAGAGAGAGAGAGAGAGAGAAAAGAGAGAGAGAGAGAGAAAAGAGAGAGAGAGAGAGAGAGAAAGTGCATTGTGGGCAGCTATATTCCAGGGAAGGAGGCCTGGCTACTCCCAGACATAGCTTGTGATCCATATGGAGCTTTCATAGCCCCTGTGCTGCAAAGAATTAAAATCTCTCCATCTCATCTATTCCCAGCCTAGTTACTCAGAGATAGGCCAAATTGATGGGGATCTCTAAATTGCTTTATAGAGCTTAGTGAGCTTGTTCCACCCCCAGGGCCTAAGGAGCTTAGGTCACTACAGATTTAAGGCCTCCCTGCCCTCCTCAATCCTTGATTCCCCCCCTATTCTCAAATACCACCACAACCATGGCCACCTACCAGCATTCTCTTCTCTTTCAACTCTAGATCAGGCAGCTAGGTGGCACAGCAGATGGAGCCCTGGGCTTAGAATTAGGAAGACTTGAGTTCAAATTCAGCCTCAGACATTACTAGCTGTGTGACCCTGGGCAAGCCACTTCTTTTCTCAGCCTCAGTTTCCTCATCTGTAAAATGAGAATGAAGTAGCACCTACTTTGAAATTTTTCTGAAGATCAAATGGGATAATAAAAGTACAAGTGTATGGTTGTATAATGCTATATAAGTGTTAGATATTATCAGTTGGGGCATAACTTGGACTCTATGAGCTTTTAAAAAAATTTATAACTTGATTTCAATATAATTGGTTTCCTTTGTAATCCTAATTTATTTTATGGGTTTAAATTTATCATTTTATGTATTATTTATTATTATGTTATTATTTATCATTATATTATTTATCATTATATATCATCAAATTTATCATTTATGCATTTAAAAATATTCAGAGAAGGGGGTCGGCACTGCCACAAGGGTCTAAGACACAAGAACCCTGGTCTATTTATAAGGGGTTTCAATGGCCTTTCCAGGGCATTGACTGACATTTTCCTCATCATTGTAGTGGTACTTAGTTCCAGGCCTTCCTGAGTTTGATACAATTTCCTATTCACACATGCATTTCAACTCATGGGGAATTCAGTGCCCAGCCCCATCCCACTCCCCTTATAAAATGGGTTTTCTGTTTCAGATCAGATGTACTGGGGTTTTTTGTTTTTTATTTTGTTTTGAAATCATTTCCTAAAATTTATCCTTCTGGTTTTGGGGAAGCTGGGACAGAGGGAGGAGCTAGAGGAAATGCCGCTGAACAATCAGAGAGGTTTCTCCAGATTTGTGGAGAACCACTTGGGCTTTTTTTAAGGGGATCAGTCCTGGAAGAATACCACAGTGGGGGGAAAGGGAGGAAACTCCCCCATCCCACCCCTCCATCCCCCAACCTTCAGGCGAAATCAGACTAAGATGAGAGTCCAGGGAAACCTTGAAAGAGAATGAAGATCAGGGGCAGGTTGGCCACTCAGTGGATTGAGAGCCAAGCCTATAGACCAGTGATTCCCAAAGTGGGTGCCACCGCCCCCTGGTGGGTGCTGCAGCGATCCAGGGAAGGCAGTGATGGCCACAGGTGCATTTATCTTTCCTATTAATTGCTATTAAAATTAAAAAAAAATTTAACTTCCAGGGCGCTAAGTAATATTTCTTCTGGAAAGGGGGTGTGGCTCCAGATACTTCATAGCTGTGTGACCCTGGGAAAGCCAATTAACTCCAATTGCCTAACCCTTACTGTTCTTCTGCCTTGGAACCAATACACGGCATTAATTCTAAAATGGAAGGCAAGGGTTTTAAAAAGAAAATGAATATAAACCATAAAAGGGCAGCCTAAGGCGGTGGGGGACTAGGGAAGCATAAAAGATAAAAGGGAATGTCAATCCAATCACATTTATTTCCTGACTACCCACAGCAGGTAGCATAAATACTTGTTGACTCTTGCTAAGAATTCAGCAGGGTCTTCTCCTAGAAGGAGCCTAGGGGCCATCTCATTTAATCTCCTTTTACTACTAGTGATCCTGTTCCACCACCACCACCAGCTGGCGTTCATGTGGTGCTTTTCTGTTGACAAGATGCTCTAGTTCTCATCCTGATGTTTACAATAATGTAAGGCAAATAGTCTTGGTTTATCCTCATTTTACAGATGAAGAAACAAACTCAGAGGGGAGGGAAGTGACTCGCCCAAGATGACACAGTTTTAGAAAGGCAACGCCAAGTCTGGTCTAGTCAGATCTTTGCCTGACTCCTAGGCAAGTGCTCTTTTCAGCATTAAACAAACAAACGTTGCTATGGGCCACGAATGGGGAGTGGCAGAAGGGCTTGATAAGGGAAAGGGAAGGGAATGGGATGATTTGCTCTGGCAGGATTTTTTGCCTTTCTCTTCCACCCAGACTGGTACATAAAAACCTGAGCCTTTCTTTCAATACCACCCTCATTTCCATCCACCTCAGCAGCATTCCTTTAGTCAAGCAGTATTTAAAACCTACTGGCATGCCTGGTCCAGGCTTGTCTATGTCGGGGCGAGACAGGAGGAACAGACGTGGTCTTGCCCTGAGGGCACCCGCCATTTGGCTGAGGAAACCGAGCTTGGGGCACACACTGACTGAACTCGGGGGACAAGACAGAGGACCTCAAGTTCAAGTTATTTGAGAAAGAAATCTCAGGGGCGGCTAGATGGCACAGAGGATTGCCTGAGAGCCAAGACTAGAGATGGGAGGTTCAAATATGGCCTTAGACGCCTCCCCTCAAAAAGAAGTCTTTCACAGTCTCATAAAAGGGTCAGATTTCTTCACATCAGGCAAAGGGACTTGTTGCTTCAGGATGCCTGCCTTAAGAAAGGCTATAGAATGACCCTGTAGTGTCCAGTTTGGGGAGCCACCCCATTGGGAGAAATTGGTCATCTAGAACCTGAGGTCAAGGAGTAGATTTCAGAGTACCTGTAAATTTATATTCATTTTCACTCATCTTCACCTGAAATTTAGCTTTTTTTTTTAAACCCTTACCTTTTGTCTTAGAGTCAATATTGAGTATTAGTTCCAAGGCAGAAAAGTGGTAAGGGCTAGGCAATGGGGGTTAAGTGACTTGCCCAGGGTCACACAGCTAAGAAGTGTCTGAGGTCAGATTTGAACCCAGGATCTCCCATCTCTGGACCTGACTTTCAATCCACTGAGCCACCCAACTGCCCTCTGAAATTTAGCTTTTCTTTCAATTATTTAAAAGCATTATTCTGAAAAAATCTCCAAAGGCTTCACCAGCTTGCCAAAGGAGGTCCAAATACCTAAAAGATTAAGGACCTCTGATCTAGAACTAATTCAGAGCAGAGTGAAACCATGTCTGGGAGAATTAATCGAAGGATTTCAGGATGCTCTTAGCACAGTAAAGAAAAAGCTTAGGGGGGCATGATAACTGTCTTCAGATTTTGAAGTGTGGCTAGAGGGAATCAGACTTTGGATGGCTCCAAAGAAGAAAACTAGGACCAACAGCAGGAATTCATAGGAGGATTTCAGCTCGGCAAATACATTTTTTACAATGAAAGATTGCTTTGTGAAAGGATGAGTTCCTCATTACTGGAGATATTCAGGTGGAGATTCATATGATCATTTGTTGAGGCTGTTGTGGAGGGGATTCATGTTTTGGGGTAGGAAGTGATTTCCAGCTTCCCTGCTTCTATTTTGCCTATATTGGCTTCTATATTCTATATTGGCTCCAGAATCGGAATCTGACCTGTTCTTTACTCAACCTGATTTAGTCTGTCTGCTGCTGGGGTGGGAGGTGAATGTTGGATGGAATGTTCCCTAAGATCTCTTTGTTTTTGTTTCTTTTTTAAAACCCTTACCCTTCATCTTATTGCATTTATTTATTTATTTTTAAACCCTTACCTTCTGTTTTAGAATCAATACTGTGTATTGGTTCCAAGGCAGAAGAGCAGTAAGGCTAGGCAATGAGGAATAAGTGACTTGCCCAGGGTCATACAGCTAGGAAGTGTCTGAGGAGGTCACATTTGAACCCAGGACCTCTTGTCTTTAGGCCTGACTCTCTAACCATGGAGTCACCTAGCTGCTCCCCTAAGATCTCTTTCCACTCCATGATTCATCCCTGGGGTAGACAAGAAGAGGTCATGGGGAACAGGAAAGACTGTTCCAAAAGCTCCAGTAAAGAAAAGCATCCCCAGTCCTTTCTGGGGGGTGGGGAGGGTGGGGTGCTGCCAACCAAGGAATGCTCACATAATTCTAATAACTCATTTTTTTAAAACTCCAGTTCCACTAGTGAGAGACACAGAGATCCTTTTGAGCTTATGTGGCATCCGAGAAGATGAATCCTGCTTTTGAAGAAGGTGACTTTTCAGTCTCTGAGGCAGCCAGACTAAGCTATGTCTCCTCCAACTGCCAGGATGTGTACAGGAGGACCCTGTGAGGGCTTTAGAGAAGCTCCCCTCTCCCACTGGCTCCCGGGGCCTCCCACACCAGGGCACACTGAGCCTAGTGTGGTTTCTCGGGCTGCCCGATTCAGACCTTCCCAGCCAGCAGCTGACAATGGCGCGCTTCAGAGCAGCAGGGGCCAGGCTCTCACTTTCTTGGCTCCAGGCTCTCCAGCAGCTCAGCTCTCTAGGTGGCAGCCTGGGGGAGGAATTCCTGCCTCGGGCCTCTTGGGGCCCTCTGCCT
Source organism: Gracilinanus agilis (assembly GCF_016433145.1). Lineage (NCBI taxonomy): Eukaryota > Metazoa > Chordata > Mammalia > Didelphimorphia > Didelphidae > Gracilinanus > Gracilinanus agilis. The sequence continues at coordinate 656,083,118 of NC_058131.1, read as the reverse complement.
CTAAGTAGGACACTTCCCCACCCCTTTCTAACCAAGGGAAAAATTCTCTGTAGGACTGACTAGCACAGAAGGAAAAGCTGGTAAGGGGGCTTCAGCCTTTAATGGTGATGAGAACTTCATCCGGTGGCCTTAGGATCTTTGTAGCCCTGAAGAGAGGACAAAAGGAAACAGGCATGAGCAGGAGGAATGGAGGGTGGCCTTCCTCCCTAAGAATGGGCCCTCCTGTGAAAGGCGAAGGACAGGAACAAGGCTAGGAAACAGAGGGAGGGTTGATTGAAGGTCTGCTGGATGAATCCACTTCATTTGGGAAAACTGTTCAAAACTAAGGTAAATTTTTGAAATGAAATTTGCCTCCCTCACTTTCCCTCTCTTCATCCTCAAAGTAATTTCCATTTCTTGGTTCTAGTTTTCCCCCATGGAGCCACATTGAATAAATGTTGTTGTTCAATCGTGTCTGACTCTCCATGACCCCATTTCTTGGCAAAGATAGTGGAGTGGTTTGCCATTTTCTTCTCCAGGTCATTTTACAGATGAGGAAGCTAAGGCAAACAGGGTTAAGTGACTTGTCCAGGGTCACATTGCTTATAGTAAGTGTGTGAGGTCAGATTTGAACCCAGTTTTTTTTTTTTTCATTTTTATTGTCATCCATATTGGTCATTGTTGTAAGAGCAAAGTCATACATAATGTATAAGTGGAGATTTTGAACCTTGGATTGCATCCCCCATAAGTCCTTTAGTATTTCCCAAAATTCCCTTTAATCTCTCCTGCGCCTCCACATTTACACGGTCACGTTATTGTTTTATAGGTTCTGTAGCTCCTCCCTCTTTCTCTCTTTTGCTCTTGGGAGTGGGCTGGTTAGTACCTTTTAGCTAGTATTTTTTTTTAATTCTGCCCCTTCATGGTCACCATAATGTGGAGATGAAAATCAATATACAAAATACAAAATATTATATTTATAAATTCTTATTAATAATAAACTAACAAAAATACTAGCTAAAAGGTACTAACCAGCTCACTCCCAAGAGCAAAAGAGAGAAAGAGGGAGGAGCTACAGAACCTATAAAACAATAATGTGGAGGTGCAGGAGAGATTAAAGGGGATTTGGGGAAATACTAAAAGATTTATGGGGGACGCAGTCCAAAGTTCAAAAATCTCCATTTATACAATAACTAAAACCCCAAATACACTGATGCAAGAGACGACTCCAGTAGTTCTTTCTCTTGAGGTGGATAGCCTTCCCCATCACAAGTCCTTCAGGATTGTCCCAGATCATCGCCTTGCTGAGAGTAGCTAAGTTTTCACAGATAATCATTGTTCTACAGTGCTATTGAACCCAGTTCTTTGTGACTCCAGGCCCAGTGCTCTGTCCATTCCCTGCCCAAATACTTGAAGATAGTTAGCATGTTTTCCTAAGTCCTATCCCCTTTAAGCTTAGTACTCATGTCAAAACCTGTCCTTTTCTCTTTCTCTAATTCCTCCTTTCTTTTTCTTATCGAGTCTGTCTCTTTCCCCATCTCATGACACCCCTTTGTCTGTCTTTTCCCCTCATTCCCTGCCCATGATGCTTCCCCACCACTGTCTCTTCCCCACCACCGTTTGCTCTTACTGAGAATTAAGCCAATTTTGTCTTGCTCTTTATTTAGTGGAGATAAAGGGTTAGCTGATATTGTCATAATCTAATATTACTTATTAAGCTTTTGAATACTACAAATAATGGTATGCAAAAATTTTAATCAACATCTAGGGAAATATTTAATCTAAATGCAAATAAGAGAGGAAAGAGGAAACTCTTCCATAATCATCCCCTCCCTTCTTCTTTCCTCACAATGCTTATGTCTAGGCCCATATTAGCATTCTAATGATTCTGTGTTCCATCAGCTCTTTTGATATTGAGTGATATAGGAGAAGAATGCTTCAGGATGGTTTTGGCCAATATGAAATAAACGAAGGTATTATCTCTGGGGAAACAGCCTGCTGTAGATGATTGAGGGCAGAATTTGGAGTCAGGAATACCTGGGTTCAAGTTCTGCCTTTGGTACATATGAGCTGGGTGATCTAAGGGGCAATTGCTCAGGGTTTCCCTTAACTGTCTAAGACTCCAAATTAGAAATCAATTGCTGGTTTGTATTGGTGGTGGGAGCTTCCACATTATTATTTCCTCCAATTGATGAAATTACAGGTTCATACCTTTCCCCCATTATCTTGCCAATCCAATAGACTATACTCGGTATGTCAGCTTCCTATCACGATTGGTTGATTCATCAGGCCATGATGATCCTTGGAAGCTTTTTTTTGAGGTATATCTGCTATTCTCCATTCTTTTACTTGTCTGAATGGGTATTATACAAACTATGAAACCACATTAACCAGATTAATCAGAAGAATAATGTAGACATAGTATATTTAACTCAAATGTTTATAAAATCCTTCTAGGCAAAATGGAGAAATGTGGGCCAGAAGACAGTATGGTGAGGTGGGTTCAGAGTTAGTTGAACAACCAACTGGAAATTCATCAACAGATATAAAATTGTGTGAAAGTCTCTGAGTGCCACAGAACTCTGTCCTTGGTCCTATTCTGCTAGACATTTTAAATAAGTGACTTGGATGAAGGCATATATCAATCATGCTCATTAAAACTGAATATCCCACAAGACTGGGAGAGATAGTTAATGTATTTTTGACTGGATTGGGATCTAGTGAGATTTTGATCAGCTAGAACAGTGGTTCTCAAATGTTTATTATTTGTTGCACAGCATTTTTTGATTGAGGATTTGAGTCAGAGTGAACATTTAAGCTAACAACAGAGAAGAGTTCTCAGGAAGTCAGGCTTCCAGACCTATCACTCAGGCTTTGCTAGTCCTCTCTTGCTCCTACCCCATCCCTCACCCTCTTCTTTCTTTGCATCAGAGGAGGAAGCTTTGTGCCTCTACTGATAGAGCCTCCTTCATGACTCTCCTGACACCAAACTGGGTAGTAGCTGGGAATTGCGAAAGTCTTGGGGTATGAGGAAAGGGGTTCATGTTACTTAAGTGAAGTGAAAATGTAAAGTTCAGTTTTTAAAACTCAACTGTGGGAGTATAGTTTTGAGGAAACAAGGCTGAATGAGAGTCCATGTGAAAAAGACCTAGATGTTTAGTATACTTCAAGATCAATATGAAATAGCAAGATAACATGGCAGCTAAAACATTTAAGTTGAAACTTAGGTAGTATTGAGGTGCTATAAATATTTTTTGTACATATAGGCTTTTTTCCTTTTTAAAAAAGATCCCTTTGGGATAGACCTGGTAGTGCTATTGCTGGATCAAAGGGTATTCATAGTTTTATAACTCTTTGGGAATCATTCCAAATTGTTCTCCAGAATGGTGAGATAGATTCACAACTCCACTAACAGTGCATTAGGGTCCTAATTTCCCTCCATCCTTTCCAAACATTTTTCCATTTCCTTTCCTGTCATATTAGCCAGTCTGATATATGTGAGGTAGATGACCATGTTTTAGATAAGACATTGATGAGTGCAGCTAGGTGGTTCAGTAGACTGAGAAACAGTTCTAGAGATGGGAGGTCCTGGGTTCAAATATTATCTCGGGCATTTCCTAGCTTGTGACCCTGGGCAAGTAACTTAACCCCCATTGCCTAGCCCTTATTACTCTTTGGTCTTGGAACCAATACACAGTATTGATTTTAAGAGGAAAGGTAAGGGTTAAAAAATGTTGACAAGCTAAAATGTGCCCAGAAGGAACTCAAGATGGTGCTTTATAGGGAAATGGGAAAATTTCTAGTGAAGAAGAGAAAGACTTGGTGTTAGAGATAATGTCACAGGAGTGAGAAGAATATGATAACTGTTTTTGAGTATTTGAAGGCTGTCCTGTAAAAGGATTACATTTGTTTTGCTTGGCGTCAGGGTACAGACCGAAGACAAATACAAGCAAATGACAGAGAGAATCATTACATCTCTTTTAACCCAGAGCTGCAAACCATATCCTCAAGCCAGACTATTTACAGCAGGTAGATGTTGGCCATAGTAAGATCATGATTACTTCTAGAATCTCTATTCTCTGCTAGTTTTTTTTAACTCCCTCAGTTCAAGTTTCATCTGACACATGACCAAAAACCTGTTTTAATTCTTAGTTCTTCTGATGCTTCCTCCTCACCTTCCTTGCTTAAGTAAATATTCCCAGGGCTTTACTTAAATAGAAAAGGAATAGAGCAAAACTGTGGTAAGGGAACAGATTTCAATCTTTCTCCATCATGATCTTTGTTCTATGCAAATCAAAGAGGCTGGGCTAGTGGGAAAAGGTGGCAACCTATACCCCAGACCAGGAACAAATTGCAGCCTGATGTCTCTTTGATCTCTCTATATCAGTGGTTCCCAAACTTTTTTGGCCTACCACCCCCTTTCCAGAAAAAATATTACTTAGCCCCCTGGAAATTAATTTTTAAAAATTTTAATAGCAATTAATAGGAAAGATAAACATACCTGTGGCCATCACCACAGCCCTGGCTCGATGCAGTACCCAACAGGGGGCAGTGGCGCCCACTTTGGGAATCACTGCTTTGTATAATTAATCTATTCATTGTATGGCAATAAGTACTTCCTAAGTGTTTGAAGAGAGTTAGTTCTTAGGTAGTCTGTTCCCTTTCCAGGTCTTTCCACTGTGGTCCTAGTAGAATGTAACCTTCTTCAGGTAAAGGACTATTTTTGTCATTGTATCCTCAGTGTCCAACATGGTGTAAACAATTAAAAATGAATAGTTAAATTGATTTGAATCTTGCTAATACCATTAATTTACTTATATTAATTCATAGCAAGAGCAAAGAAAAATTTACATGAAGCAATTGTACTAACGATTTGATTTAAAGGGTTTCAGTTAATGACATCTGACTATCCTACTTATGTCTATTCATGCTCAGCAATTTAGTAAAGTTTTACTAATAAGAGGGATTTACATTGATTTAACACTTTACACTTTGCAAAATGTTTTCCCCTTAACAACACTATGAGTATTATCTCCATTTTATACTGATGAGGAAACTGAGGTTCAAAATTTAAATGACTTTTTGAGGACTAAAGACAAAGGGACAAAATTCTCAAAAGAATTTTGGCTCCGGAGTCAGAGTTCCAATTCCATCTCTGATACTTACTATCTCTGATCTCAGACAACTCAACTTTCAGGTATCATTTTTCTCATAGGTGAAATATGATGGAATGGACTAGAATCCCTTTTGGATCTATAATCTTATGAATATAGACTTGAACTGAATTCTTCTGACTCCACTACTAATTATACCAAATTATTTCCAATCTTATTGTTTGTTCAGTTGTCCAGTATTGCTCCTTTCCCTCAGCCCCCATTCTTTAGGAAGGCAAAAATCCTTGGACAAGTCATTTACTTTTCGGGTCCCCATTTCTTCATCTGTAAAATGAATGAAAGGGTTTGCGGATCTCTAGCATTTCTTCTACATTAAACATTCTCTGACACCATGACTTTATCATCCTTCAGGGTCTGGATCAACTCCTACCTTCTCCATGAAACCTTCTCTGACCTCCCAGCTCCCACTGATCTAGTCCTCCAACATTAGACCTTCTGCCTGCACCATAACTACCTACAGTCCTCTATATCTATATACCCCTTTTTTTTAAAAACCCTTAACTTCTGTGTATTGGCTCCTAGGTGAAAGAGTGGTAAGGGTGGGCAATGGGGGTCAAGTGACTTGCCCAGGGTCACACAGCTGGGAAGTGTCTGAGGCCGGTTTTGAACCTCTATATAGCACTTTTAACTTTACCTGTAGCGTTTACATCTATTTTTTTATCCTTACATTATGAAAAAAGTAGATCCTTTCCATCTTTGTGGGGGTGTCATTGAGGCATCATGGGGTCCATAAATAGTGTCTCCTCCTCTACAACTTCACATCCTTCATGAGGGGCATAGTATATTAGAGAGGAGTATAAAATAAAGTCTTAATGGACTGAAGTAGTTCCAAGGTCCTTCCTCAGCTCTGACATTCTGTGATTAAATGACATTATTTGAGTAAATGGAAGTTTGTGGCTTGTGCAAGTTACATTCTGAGCATAGCCTAGTATTTGCAACTTCTAAATCCCAAATTTCTTCCATTTTTACTGACATATATATTGTTTACCATCACTGCAAATGTTCCTTTACCAGGCTTTTCTAGCCTTGTGAAAACTGGGCTTGGCCAACCTTCTGGGCCTGAGCACTAAGGGTAGTTGGCTCTGAACTGTTTTAATCTTAGGTGATGAGTGGTTGGTCCCTCATCCTCCTGCCCCTCCCAAACCAGTCCTCTGCCACAGTGCCTGGCTTGGCAGCCACACAATAACCCTGCTTGTTTATACTGGGGCCTGGGCAGACCACATTATCTCAAGGGCATATTGAAAAACAAAACAAAACCAAAAAAAAAAAAACAAACCCTTAATCGCTGGAGCTAATCAGGATGCACTTTCCATGAAGTGGAGAATACGGTGGCATCTAGGATACTGAAGGGCAGTAATTTCTGTTCTATGGTACTTCATTAAATTTTTAAAATTCAATTTAAGAAAATGTTAGGTTCTAAATTTTCTCCCTTCTACCTTTTCCCCCCATTCATTAAGAAGTAAGAAAAATAAAATCCATTTCAAATATGTATAGTCAAGTAAAACAAATTCCCAAATAAGGGAAAGAAAGAAAGAATATGCTTTAATATTCATTCTTGAGCCCATCAACTCTCTATGGATAGCATATTTCATCATAAGTCCTTTGGAATTGTGTTTGGTCATTGTGTTGATTAGAGGTCCAAAGTCTTTCAAAGTTGCTTATTTTTATAATATTGTTGTTGTATAGATTGTTCCCTGGTTCTGCTTGCTTCATTTTGGATCAACTCATACAAGTCTTTTCAGGGTTTTATGAAATTTCTTATAGTCCTATTTTTCATCATTTCTTATAGTATAATAGTATTCTATCACATTTATATCCTATAACTTGTTCAGCCATTTCCAACTTGATGGGCACCCCTTCATTTTCCAATTATTTGTCACCAGGAAAAGAACCCACTATAATTATTTTTGCATGAATAAATTCTTTTCTTGTTTCTTTGAACTCTTTTGGGGTATAGACCTAATAGTGTTAGGTCAAAGGGATACACAATTTAAAAGCTTTTTGGGAATAGTTCCAAATTACTTTCCAGAATAGCTGGACCAGATCATAGCTCTATCAACATTGCATTAGTGTACCCATTTTCCCACAGTCCCTCCAGCATTTGTTTATGACCCTTTCTGGGACCTGGCCTTCCAGTCCAAAAATAATTCTTTTATAAGAGTCTATACCAATGAAGCTTCTCAGAGTCAATGTGAACTCACTATATGGTCCTGTTCTCTCAATTATGTCTTCTCCTTGGTGATACTCCACAAACAAGTGAGGCCTGGGATCTTGTTCCCCACTTTCCTGGGGTATGATAGGAAATCCCATTCTGCCTTGGACCCTCTGGGCTTGGTGTAAGGTATAGAATTTCTTGCTATATTCCTTTCTTCGCACCATTGATCATGATCACACGAAGACCACAGGTAGGAACCGAGTTGTAGGGAATCTCCATGAAATTCCAAGAATGACTTTTATATGTCAGGCCCCAAATCCAGAACTAGAGCCCACAAGGTGGAATTCTCTTGTCTATACTCTGGTCCAGAGCAGCCTGCTCTAAGAGTTGCACATGCCATGTTTTACAAGACATTTCCCAGCTTATTGCCCTTTTTGAGGACAGCCCTGAAGCTTTGAGGGATCTCTTCTTCTTTTCTCCCTGAAAGATACTACTTTCAAATTCTACTTCCATCATGGTTCAAATCCCATCCTCATCAAAGGAAGGACCTTGGTGATGTTTTTTATTGACAAGGATTTATGGCTCGATGATCCTACAAGTAAGAATTTATCTGCTGAGCTCCTTGGCAGCTGGGAGTTGGTCTTTCACACAGCTATGATGCATTCATCTGTATTTGATAAGTCAACTCAAACAGCCTTTCTGAAGCCTGTATTCCTGTAATGACATTTATGGGAGCATGTCCTTTGCTTCCTTGAAATGCTGAGCTTTTATCTTCATCACGAAGTGCAAATACAGTGACTTTAGACTGTCACTAAAGGCCACCTGGATGACTTGCTCAACTTCAGGGAGTTGAGCTTTGAATGGAGATAGTATCAATTTAGAGAGATAAATAGAAAAGCAAATTCGAAGAAGATGAGGATCTTAAAATTAAACGCTTTGACAATTTATTAATATTTATTTATATAGTGCTACTTATATCGATGAGGTCAATGATGAAAGTATTATTACATTAATTTTATATTTGAGGAAACAATCTCAGAGAATTATGATTGGCCCTTAGTCACAAAGTAATTACTGAAGGTAGGTAGGATTAAAAGCCAGGTCTTCTGATTCTAAATCTAGCATATTTTCTATATAATAGAGTTGGGGAAAGTACCATATTCCTTCAAAGAAAGGACTAAGGGGTAACGAGGAAGCTCAGTGGATAGAGAGTCAAGCTTAGAGATGGGAGGTTCTGGGTTCAAATGTGGTCTTAGATACTTCCTAACTGTGTGACCCTGGGCTAATCACTTAACTCCAATAGCCTAGTTCTTACTGCTCTTCTGTCTTGGAACTAATATTTAATTTAATATCAATTTTAAAACAGAAGGTTAGGGTTTGGCTTTTTTCAAAGAGAGAGACTAAGTTTGCCATACCTTTTAGAGTGAGGCACAGGGGGCTGAATTATTGACTCTCTGTGGGTCTAGATAATATTTGTTAAGCTGAATAGAATTCAAGACCCTTTTTTTTTTCCTGTCAACAGAAAAATACTGGAATGCCCTCAATGAACTTCCACTTTCAAGTTTACAGTTTGGGAAGAGTAATTCCAGTGTGAAGAAGGTTCATCATTAGAAGGTTGGCGACCAGGTAATTATTATTATTATTTACCAAAATAACCCACAAAACAGACAATAAAATGATCTATGCATAGCTCCCATTTACTTCTACAGTTATAAAAGTAGAAAAATTAGGACAGAGAATACTAAGAATCATGAAATTCTTAAACCACCTACACTCTGATTCAATTCTTTGTATTCTTAGTATCATATTTTTGTCCAATTAAGACCAATGAATAAACCTACTCCTGTTTGAAGTTCCAGGTAACTAGAACACTCCTTAGAAAAGTGAATAAAGGAACTGATAGACTTTGTTCCATCATGTACACAGGAGCAAAAAGAAATATCAGTCCAAGAGATAATTTGACTAGATAAATGGTCAAAGGATATGAAGCAACATATCTCAAAAGAATTATGAACTATTAATAACCATATGCTCCAAATCACTGATAATTAAAAAGGTGGAAATCAAACCAACTCTGGATTTTGTCTCAGACCCTGCAAGTTGGCAAAGATATCAAAAGATGGTAACAGTCAATATCGGAGGAACTGTGGAAAGACAAGCACAGAGATATGTTACTGGTAGAGCTGTCAACTGAGTTATTATTTCTAGAAGGTAATTTGGATTTGTGCTAAAAGAATACACAAAATATTTAAGACCTTTGACATAGATATATGTTTTAAAGTAGTTGAAGAGAGAAAGAAAGATACTATATACACCATAGTATTTATAGCAGCACTTTTTGGGGGTGTTAGAAAAGAACTGGGGAAACAGCTGCCCATCAATTGGACAACAGCTAAACAAGCTGTGCATAAAAGTAATAAAATTTTACCATAACATATAAAGCAACAATTATGAACAATTCAAAGATGAATGGAAAGATTTACATGAACTAATGCCAAGAAAAATAAGTAGAGACAATAAAACAAAAAAGCACAAAAATACAACATTGTAACAGAAAATTGAACAACAAATCCTTACATTATGTAGTTAGAATGACCAAGCTTGGCCTTGAAAAAGAGTTTAGAAACTATCCTCCCTCTTTGCAGAAGTGAGGGGCAATGAATAAAGAATATGATATATTTTGCCAGACATAATTGATCAATTGATTAGTTTTTCAGAATTGCTTTCTCTCTCTCTCCTCCTTTCCTCCCTTCTTCCCTTCCTTCCTTCTTTCCTTCCTTCCTTCCTTCCTTCCTTCCTTCTTCCTTCCTTTCTCCCTCCCTCCCTCCCTCTCTCTTTCTCTCTCTTCCTTCCTTCCTTCCTTTCCATTCTTTCCTTCCTTCCTTCCAGAAATCCTTACCTTACGTCTTAGAATCAGTTCTAAGTATTGGTTCCAAAGTAGAAGAGCAAGGGTTAGGCAATTGTGTTAAAGTGACTTTCCAAAAGTCACACAAATAGGAAGTATATAAGGCTAGAATTAAACCCAGGACCTTCCATCTCTAGGCCTGGATGTCTATCCATTGAGACACTTAACTGTCCCATCTCTTTCCTTTTATTTTTTAAAATCCTTATCTTCCATTTTAGAATCAATACTGTGTATTGGCTCCAAGGCAGAAGAGTAGTAAGGACTAGGAATGGGGGTTAAGTGACCTGCCCAGGGTCACACAGCTGGGAAGTGTCTGAGGCCAGATTTAAGTCTAGGACTTCCCATCTCTAGGCCTGGCTCTCAATCTACTGAGCTACCCAGCTGCCCCTCTATTTCCTTTTTAAAAAGATTTTTATAAAGTTTGGCTGGCTGTGTAGGAAAGGGGTGAGGGAGATCATTAGAAATGGAGGGGATATTAAAGAATAAATGGCATCGATAAAAATAAGATTTTAAAAAGCAGTTAGGTATAATATGAAAGGAGCCAAGCTGTATACAAGTATTTCTCTGGAGATGAATTCTGTTATATTATTTACTATATATTGAATCAGCTGAATTTTTAAAAAAGGGATAATGTACCATTGTGATTCCAACTAAGTCTTCATAGTGAGCACAGGCTGATAGACTATCATCATCCTACCTAGCACTATAAAGGAATGTCCATTGGTGAAGATAGAGAAGTTTTATGAAGAGATTGTTCATCTCCTCCCAACTTTGTCAATACTTACTTTGATATATACAATAAACACTTAACAAATGCTTGTTGGCTTGATCTGAATATAAAATTTGATCATGCTTTATCCAAAAAATGGGATCTGATATTAGCAACTTATTTTTCTATATGCCTGTTCTTATGTCTCTCTCTGAAATGAGAAATGAAGGGCATCTGGGTGGTTCAGTGGATGGAGAGTCAGGCCCAGAGATGGGAGATCCTAGGTTCAAATCTGGCCTCAGACACTTCCCAGCTGTGTGACCCTGGGCAAGTCACTTAACCCCCATTGCTTAGCCCTTTCCGCTCTTCTGCCTTGGAGCCAATATACAGTATTGATTCTAAGACGGAAGGTGAGGGTTTTTAAAATAAAATAAAATAAAATGAGAAATGAAAATAGTCTAGAAACATATCCACGATGCTCTTGATGAAAACATAAGCAACATAAGCTGTCTTTTGCTGATCGTCTTCTATAACTGACTACATCTTTAGAGTCAGCTTGTGAAAGAAATATAGATTGTAAGAACCTTTTGAGAGACAGAATAGTGGAATGGACAGAGCCAACTTGGGAGGCAAGAAGACCCAAGTTCAAATCTTGCTTGTGACACATACTGGCCGTATGATCCCAGACAAGACGCTTCATCTCTCAGGGCTCCCAGGCAATACAATAAGACTACGAGTTGCAAAAGAGGTGTAGATTTGCACTAATAATAGAGTTTCCTCATTGAGATTTATCTATATCAATAAAATCACAGCTCTAGAACATCCTCCCCCCGCCCCAAATAGATTTCCTGTTATGTTTTATGGCTTTAAAAGAAATTTTGCTTTGGTGGAACAAAATGATATATTTGGAAAATTTCTCTATCAATGATGACTTGATAATAATTATACACAGCCTTGGAACATTATGAAGCCTTTGAACTGACGTTTACAACAATGAGAAAGAGATCAATACAGCCATCCAGGATGGAAACACAAGGTGGACCTCCCAAAAGCATCTCGCCCAAGCTACAACGGGCTCCTGTCAAGTCAGTTCATCAATGTGTGCATTTTGAACTGGCGCTGTAGAGATGAACGATGGATCTGGGCACAGTACCGAGCAGGAGGAGGCAATCAACCTGGACTCCATTTGGGAATTTAAACAATGTTTGAAATGTTCCTAAACTGTTTGCTGCTGAAAAAGAGAACCTCTTTAGCTCCAAAATTCTTCCAGTAATGCCATTCAATGGCACACTACAGAGCTCCCCAATTTCCAAAGAATTATGACTGAAAATAACCATGAAGCCAATGGAAAAAATGCACATGGACAAGCCATCTCCAGCAGACCACCAGGGATAATTTAAACACAGAAAGAGGAACCAAAGATGTGATTAAGGATTAACTATGACTGGGAAGGAAGAATGCCAGCCATGGAGTTTTTATGAATGACAACAAATACGGGAACAGCTGGGTGGCTCAGTGGGTAGAGAGTCAGGCCCAGAGACAGGAGGTTCTGGGTTCAAATTTGCACTCAGATACTTCTTAGCTATGTGACCCTAGGCAAGTCACAATTCCGATGCCTTAGCCCTTCCTGCTCTTCTGCCTTAGAATCAATATGTAATATTGATTCTGAAATGGAAGGTAAAGGTTTTAATTTCTTTTTTAAATTTTTCAAAAAGAAAGATGACAGACATGTCCTTCAGAGTATACTTTGGTGTCCCTAAGAGTCTGAAGGAAAGGAAAAAGACCTCTTGAGATTTAGGTAGATCATCTATTAGGATTTAGGAGGAAACATGGACAAGAATTACACAAAAGGAAGTCTAGACAGGTTGTAATCCATATTAGTAAAAGGATTATATATATATATCATAGAAATGACAAAATAATGATCTTGGGCTCAGAGGAATTCCTATAAGGAGTTTTTAGGCTTTACAAATTCAGTCATAACTCAAAGATTATCTTCTAAAAAAGAGTTGTTGGAGGAAAAACATGAGGAAGAAAGGCAACTTGAGAGCTGAGTTCTGAGGCAGGTCTAAGTCCGAAAAGTGCTATTAATGCTGGCCTGGTTAATCTTTGAAAGGTTGTGGGAATCTGGTCCCTTGGACTGGGATTTGGGACTTGTACGTGTGTCACTCTCAAAGGTTGCTTGGCCTCTTGGCCTCAGATTCCAGACTAAGTGATCTGTAAGTTTCTTCTGGCCGTGGCATTTTAAGGATTTGATCTACAGGTGGATTACCTTTTTAGTGGTTAAGTTTCAGTCTGGTTTCTCCCAGATCTCGACATATTCCCCAAGCTCTGCTATCAGTCAGTGGTAGAGACACAAACTGATGGTACTACAGTTTTAGAATGAGTCTAGCACAATTACAAAGGAATCCTGGTTGCACAAATATCTCTCATACTTTTCCTTCCTCTTCCCCATCTGTCAGTCTTCTTTCTCTTATTCTGATTTCTTCTGCAAGTGCTGTCAGTTATTGGTGGAAGCCAATAGTGAGTTAGAGGAGCAGAGGAAAGGCAAAAATTGCTTCCCAACTCACCCAAGATGACTGATGACTTGCTAGGTTGATGTAGGAAGGATTAATTCATTAGGTATTTTTTCAGACCGGGTGACCCCCTCAGGGTCATGTTGGAGATTCCTGGCCTGGTATGACTAGAGCAGTATTGGCTCAGTAAATCTGGAGAAGGACAAATATATTTACATTGTCTCAGATTTCAAAAGAGCAAGAAGAATGGAGTAAGCAAATTATAGGCCAGTGACTTTGACTTTGATGCTTGAAAAAATTCCAGAGTATATTATCAAATAATGTGTAGTGAACAGCTAGAAAAAAGGAGTGTTGGTTATAAAAAGCTACACCAGCAAAACCAATTTCCTTTTCTTTAAAGCACGTTTACTAGGCAGATGGATAAGAAGAAATGGTTTCAGATATATTTGTAGCTGTAAAAAATAGTTTAATTAGGGTTTAGCAAAGGATAGCTGTGGGATAGATGACAGAACAATTAGGCAATTTCAAAACTAGTTGAATGGTCACACTCAAAGAGTAGTCTTTAATGGGCCAATGGCATCATGGAAGGAAATTTCTAGTAGAGTACCCCCAAGGATTTGTGGTTGACCTATGCTGTTCCACATTACTTTCAGTGACTTGGATAAAGACATAAATGTCCTGCTCATCAAATCTACAAATGACAATGTGAGAAGGGACAGCTAATATATTGAATGTAAGACAGATCTTGATAGATTATAAAGCTGGGCCAGTTTTAATAAAGTGAAATGTAAAAGGGATAAATGTAAATGTCTTATACTTGGGTTCAAAAATTCAACTACCCAAGTATAGGATAGAGGTTTAAAAATGATCTTGGGATTTTAGTGTACTAACAATGTGGTAGGCATAGTGACAGGGAATGGACTAGGGAATTCTGGGAGAGGAAGTTCTTCTCACCAATATAAGTTGTCACCTTCTCTACAGTTGATTGTCAAAGAGGATTGCTAGAACACTAAAAGCTTAAGAGACTTGCCTAGAACACACTGCCAGGATGTGTCAGTGGCAAGTTTTCATCCCAAATCTTCTTGGCTTTGAGTCTACTGCCTCTCCTGATTGTGTTATATGGCAACTAAAAAAAGCTAAGTTGAATTAATGGAGTTCTAGCATCCAAAGCTATAGAGAAGATCATTCTAGCATATTCTACTATGCTTACACTACAGTTGGAGTACTATGCTATTTTCTGGGTGTATCATTTCAAGAAAAACACTAATAAATTAAAGAAAGTTCAATGATGGACAACAAGGATGATGAAGGAAGGTCCTTGAGATTTTGCTATGTGAGGACTGGTTGAAGGAGCTAATGAAGTTCAGTAGGAGAAGAGAAGACTTAGAAGGAATATCATAACTATACTCCATTGTATCTGAAAGATCATCATATGTAAAAGAAATTTGGCTTGTTCTCCTTAGGTCCAGATGCAGAACTAGGAATAATGGCTGGAAGGTGCAAAGAAGCAAATTTAGGTTTGATTCAAGGAAATATTTCCTAACTATAGAGCTACTCAGAAGTAGGATGAACTCTCTTGAGAGCCCATTTAAGCCAGGACTAAGTGAACACTTGTTAGGTATGTAGTAGAGGAGATTCTTGGTTGTTTATAGTCCAGACTAAAAAGCATCTCTGGTCCCTTCCATCTTGAATTCTGTGATTCTCAGACAAAGGCTTAGATTATTGGAGCTGGACTTTAAATTCTTAGATTCAACAGACTGAAATTAGTCCCTAATAGGGAAAACTCAGGGACTGTAGGATCATACATAGAGAAAGAAAGGACTTTAGAAGTCATCTAGTATAGTTTACACATGAGAAAAATGAGACTTGGAGAAGTTGTGCCCAAGATTGCCCAGAACTTGGTTTGGAACCCAGATCCTTTGACTCCAAACTAATGTACTTTAGTATACTTCCACTATCATAAAAAGAACCAGTAGTAACAGCTGTCCCCCTGCTCTATTCCATATGAAGTTTGACTTTTCTCTATACCCTTGTTCCATTTGCTTTGCCCAAAGGACCTAGGACGGCTGCCACCACCATCCTTGTTTCCAGATACCATGCCCTCCTCCATGGATAACTTGGGCTAGAGCAGGAAGGGATAGATTCTTTTGCCCTTTATAGTTCCATGGATACAAAGTAGAAAAAGAGAATTTTTAAGGAAATCGCATAGAAAAACAAAAGGAAATTAAGAAAGCAGAGAGTTTTCAGAGTATAGGTTTCTTATTCTAAGTAACTAGTCAGGACAGGTTTTACCAGTACCACTTGACAAGGTCTTTACCTAAATTCCTATTCTTCACCTCAACTCCTCCTGCTTTTTGGTGAGGTTCATCTTTTCCACTTGCTGTTTTAGGCTAGTACTTGGCCCTAGCTTTTGTGATGACCTTTCTTCCCTAGAACCTGTGTACATTAGCTCACTTCCCTCCGCACATCCAGCAACAGGCTCTTTTTCTTCTGATTTCAAAGTCCAAGCCTCCTGTGGAACAGCCTAAGTTTCTGTTTTTCCCATCCCATTCTATCTTCCCCAGTTACATCTATGGTGTCAAGCAGGTTACTGCCATATTCTAAGGCCCTCAGGTTACCAGCTCTGCCCACTTACCCCAGATCTTCTTTGAAAGAAAGGAAAGAAGAAAGGAAGGAAACAAGCATTTAAGCACCTACTATGTGCCAAGCACTGTGCTAAACACTTTAAAAATGTTATCTCATCTGGTGCTCACAGTAGTCTTGGGAGGTTGTGTTATTATTATCCCCACTTTACAATGAAAGAATAAGGTTCAATGAGGAACAGAAGTTAAGTAAAAACCTCAGGGTCATGCAGCTAGTAAGTGTTTAAGGACAGATTTGAACTCAAGACTTCTTGACTGCAGGACCAGTGTTCTATCCACTTGGCTACCTAGTTGTTTCTGAGTCTTTGATGACTCATCCCTTAGGTGTGTATCTCAGGAGAATGACTCCCCCCACCCCAAATCCTGTTATTACTGGCTTACAACATCAAAATTATACTTATCACAAAAATAACTTTCCTTTGGAGGTAAAGAGATTGTTTTTTTTATATCCACCTATGCCACAGGGCCAAGAATAAGAAAGAACAAACTCTGGACTTCTCTCCTTTTTTCGAAACCTAGTTAGCATTATGGATTCCTTTTCCTTGTGGTCTAAAACATTTCCTTCTCCCAGGAAAGGACCTATTACACTGCCTAAGGAAAATCCATGTTAGCCTCTGAAGAGGGTTGTCAAATAGCCAGTATTTGGCATGCTTGGGTGGAATTTTATTACAAAAGCTGGTTACTGTTTCTAACAGATATATTTTGGCCAGGATTTTTATTTTTTATTTTAATTTTATTACCTGTTTTTGTAAACATGAGCCAGCAGGGGCAGGATCGTGTGTGTGTGTGTGTGTGTGTGTGTGTGTGTGTGTTGGATGGCTTGTCTCTCTTGAATAGTTAACAGTAGGTCAAGCATTCTTTCTATTAAAAATGAAATCCTCATGGTAAATATATATACATATGTGTGTATATACACATACATACAAAATGCACACACACATACATAGTCCAACAAAACACATATTCCCTTGTCGACCATATGAAAAATGTATTTTTCATTCTGCATTTTAAGTCAATCACTTCTCTAGCATGAGACGAGTGGCATCTTGGGTCCTCTGGACTTGTGACTTATCATTGGATCAAAGACTTAAAGTCTTTCAGAGCTGTTTTTCTCTATAGTGCCATTGTCATGAAATAAATTGTTTTCCTAATTCTACTTACTTTACTCTTAATCAGTTCAGAGATCCTCTGAAACCATCCATTTTATAATTTCTCAGAGTACAATAAAATATTCCATTCTATTCATTTATGACAATTTGTTTAGCTGTTCCTCAATAGATGGGGACCCCCTTAGTTTCTAATTTGGGTCAAAAAGAACTGTTATAAATATTTTTATACATGTAGGTCCTTTTCCTCTTTCTTTGATCTCTTTGGGTTATAAGGCTTGATAGTGGCATATGGTGAAATATATAATCATAGAGCATGCACAGTTTAGTGACTGTTCCCAAGTACATATATAATACTTTCAAGATTTCTAAACTCTACAACAGCCACTGGTACATTAGCTATCCCTAGACTACTTCTCTGCCCCTTTCTATAGAGTAAGAACTTATAATCAGGTTGGGTGGATGAAGGCTAAGCCCCAGCCTCTGCCCTTTGTGAGGAGCGCAAACTCTCCTTCTTCTAATAGTCTGGGTTTGTGTGTCTGTGCCATTTTGTATTCTTGCACGGCTTTCTGGGGCTTCTACAGCTCCAAACAGATGCACGAAAAAACAGTTCCCCTGAAGATCCCAGTGGACCAGCTGGAGAAGTTGGAGGAAGCACCAAAGGAAAGGAGCCCCTTCCTGGAGACTCTGGAGGAGAGGTGAGCACTTCCCCCCAAACAAAAATTCCCTGAGGACCTACCTTGAAGAATATTCCCCAGAGGACTTTGGGAGTGGCCTCCCTGTTCCCCTAAAGCCTATCCTTGACATTTGGAGACCTTGTTTAAAATCTATCTGAAGTACCTTTCCCATACCTCCTTTACTTTCTAAGCACTTTCCTCTGAGAGTCTTCTGAGTACTTTTTTTGAGAGACTTCTGAGCACTTTCCTCTCTCCCACACCCTTTTTGAGAAATGCCAGGGATTGGGTTTCAACCCCTCTAGCTACCAGCTCCTGACTTCCTCTCCCAACCTAGCCTCTGGCTTTCTCTAGCTGATCACTTTCATTTTGAGCTGGGCAGCACCGGGCAGCAGAACCTTTCTTACCTGGTTGGGTCATGCCCCTGACTGAGCTCCTGGGGTCCTCACAGTCCTGCCCATCTGAACTGTGAGTTGTTTGTCTTCTACTCCCCTTCTTCTTCCCCTTGACTACACATGTTCTCTATGATTGATGTTTCCAGTCCATAAGCTTACTCCATAGTTGCCTATTGGACCAGACTTGGAGAAAGGTTTCAAGTTGAGAGGGATTTTAATGAGGATCAAAAGGGAGCTTTAATTGGACCTCCCTAAGAGCCATTTACTTAGCAGGACTGAGAGGAACCTGCTGATCAAGACTCAAGACCCTCTGAATATTTGAATTTGTCATGCTGCCCTGGGAACATACCCATATCTAGAAAGGAACCTTTACCTTCAGAACAGCTATTATGGGTCTCGAGAGCATAGCCAAGGCAGAATAAGGGAGCAGACTGGATTGAGGGAACTCAATGGGGTTTGTTATCCCTAAGGTGGAATATCTCTCTTGTAGTGTGCATCTGCCTGAAGGTCTGAAGGATGAAGAGATAAAGAAAAGCAGCCTAGAAGTGGTGAGTCTGGGTCTCTTGTCCCTGCCTTCCAGGAGCAAAATTCCAAGGGATAGGAGAAGCCAGAGCTAGGGCCTTCCCTTGGCCCAATCTGAGATGCTTGAGAGCTGCTGAGGGAACCAGGACTGGGCTCTGGGGGTTTTGCAAGCCTTAATTCCACCACCAATGATTCTCCCATTGTGGCTGGCTCAGTCACTAGGAAACCAGGTGAGCATCAGACTCCTGGGTGCCCTGGAGACTTAAGATAGTGTTACCTCCCATTTCAACACAAAAGCATTGGGCCTTCCTCACCTGATGAAAGACTGCTAGCCCAAGTGATAGATTTAACTTGTAGAGACCTGCTTAGTACAGAAAACCACCTTTCAAACTTACCTTTTTCTCCCTGTAAAATTACTGGGTTCTTTTTAAGGTCTGCTACCTGGGGATCTTGGGCCTGGGGTATTCTGGCTGACCTCTGTCTTCCTGGGTCTATAGTGCTTCAAGCCTGTTATGTTTATTTTCAGACACCAAATAAATACAACCACCAGTATCATAAACTCTTCAAGGACATCCCTCCAGAGGAGACAGTTCTGAAAGGTGAGCTAATGATGCAGTTTCAGCCCAGGCTGTGTGGTTGACTAGATCACAGAGAATCTCTTAGACAGTCCTACTCAGAGGCAGTGAAGCTTAGGGGGTCTTTCTCTTGGTAGTCTTTGAGAGGCAATGTGCAGTGGAAAGATTCGGAGTAAGGATGAACCATAAGACCTGGTTCCAACACTTCTGACCATGGACAAGTTACTTCTATTCTCTGGACTTTATCTTTCTCATCTGTAAGGAAAAGGGTCTTGGGACTACTCTAATAGCTCAGACATACCATGGTTTTATGATACTTGTAGATAGGCATTGGTGGCCCTTCAACATTTGCTGATCTCTATTTTTCTAAAAGTAGAAAAAGGATTTGTTGAGCCAGGACACAAAGTTGAGGTCTTGAAAGTTCCTTGTAAATCATAAATGACTTTTAAATTGTGAGGTTTTGCTCTCATTCTTGTTATGAAAACTGCTGAATTTCCTCCTTATAACCAATTTGTCAAAGCTGTACTTTTCCTGCTTACCACCACTGTGTGAAGGTAGTAGAAAAAAGGCAGAGAGCCAGGAACCCCGAGTAACCCCAGTAACCCACCCCAAGAAAGGCGCTTTGGAGGAAAGGAGGATGATTGAAAATTGTGAGTATGGGAGGTGAAGATGGAAAGCTTGGCTGTGGAGCAAGAAGGAGGAGATGATGAGATTTTTCTGAAGTGGGCAGGAAAAGATTTCTTGAACAAAGGTTCAAGGATGCAGAATGACATCTTAAGGAAAATGGAAAAGTTGGGGGAGTTAGGGAATAAGGAGGGCATTGTTGAGGATGAAGAGGGAAAAGAAGTAGAATTATGCAGGAAATCTTTTTAAATTTTTTAAAATTCTGAACTTAACAAACACCAAATAAAACAAGGATTTCCATATACTAACTGAGCTGAATAAAGGATCTTTATGTGAAAACATGAATCTCACGTACAGGTTACTTTTCCTTTTAAGTATATAACTTCAACATGTAGCTGTGAAAGCTGCGCTGTTTGTATTTACTTCTGGCTTGCCTTCTGTGCATTTTCAAATGCTTCAATGACCCTCTTTCCTTTTTTTTTTCTTCCCTTCCTTTTTTGGCAGTCTTTCACTATCTCCCTTATTCTCCCCACCTTCCTACCCCAACGGGAAAAGAAAAACAAAACCCTTATTAACATGTTGGCCATGTCCAAAGATGTACGAGTGAAGAAATCTTTAGAGACTGAAAGAATAGGAACAAAGTTAGAGATGACGAAGGGGAAGGAGAAGAAATGAATTGATGGGCGTCAGAGGATGTACTCTTATTGTAGATAGAGGTCTTTCCAGCTCTTTCTGAGATCATCCTGTTCATCATTCCTTTCAGCACAACAGTATTCCATCACCATTATAAACCACAATTTATTCAGCCATTCCCCAATTGAGGAACATCCCTTTAATTTCTTATTGTAGATGGGCTGAAGAATGCTTATATGTACAATTCAGTCTCACTGGCCTTTCTGTAGTAAAAAAAGACAAGAAATTTCCCCACTACACAAAAACAAACGAACTGCGAAATACTGACAACGTCAAGCAGATATATTAGAGATATAAACCTTTTTTGTCTCACTCAAGGAAACTAAAGTGTTTTTTTAATGGGCTCATTTCTGAGTTGGTGGCATCAAGTGGGCTTCAAAGGCTCACAATTCAATCAACCAATCAAAAAGCATATATTAAGAGCTAATTTGTGCCTGGGAAAGAGATATAGAGAATGGTAAAAAAACAGTCTCTGCTCCCAATGTAAACCTTAGAGCTTATATTCTAATTGGGGAAGACAATATGTAAATCATTAGGTACCTCCAAGATACAGACAGAGAAGTTAGAAAATAATCTTAGAGAGGAAGGCTGGAGCAGCCAGGGGATTGGGAATAGGCATAGTCTTGGAGATGAGTGGTGAAGGAAGATGGGGACACTTATATGTAAAAGGTAAGTAAGGAAGAGCATCCCAGGATTGGGGAATGGAATGTCACAGAGGAGGAGAATCTCTATCTTTTCCAAAAGGTCTTTGCTTCCTGGGAGGAGGCCCTCTGGGGAAGCCCAAGAGATGGTAAGGTAGAAGCTGGAGGATCAGTTCATTCTGGCTCTCTAGCCTTGGCTCAATCTTTTTCATGTAGTGGCTAGAGCTCAGTCATTTCATACTGTGTTATCTATGATAGGTTTTGGTTTTGGTGATTGTAGGTCTATGTGGATGTCTATCTTTGTATCTTTATATTCCAGTGTGTTCCTGTGCACTCCAAAGGGATATCCTCATACAAGGTCGCCTATACATCTCCCATAATTGGCTCTGCTTCCATGCCAGCCTCTTTGGGAAAGACATCAAGGTATGGCGGTGCTGCCCCCTTTTGGGGACTGTATCTGCAGTCTCTGGCATGTGTTGCAACTGTCTGTAGTGCAAATCTCTGCAGACTCACATCCCCCTTTTCCCTTCATCCAGGTAGTCTGCTCTTTGAGACCAGATGAGATATTTTATGTATTTTTATCAATGAGTATTGTGAGCCGAATGTGTGAATGGTTATAAAAACAGTTACTTTGGGCACCTCAGCTCCTATCAATGGCTAAATAAGTATGTTAAGGCACTAAGTCCTATCTTGTTTTCTATTTCCTTCAAAATGTGGGGATGAGAAACCCCTACTCAGGTCCCTGTTGTGGCAAGAGGACATCCCAGAGACCACACAGGGCTTAAATTGGTCTTTCTGACTCCACCAACTAATAAACTTTGTCTCAAAAGACTGCATGATCCAAAATAGCATTTGAATCATTGAAATTGGTGCTAGTTCTTTTGTAATCTAATCTCCCATGTGTGATAACCACCCACCATCACTATCCTCATTTTGAGTTAAGCTGAACAACTTGGCTGGCCAAGATCATCCTGTGCATGGATATGGCTTTTCTCCAGCAAGGATGGAGACCAGGAGTGGGGACCACTCCCTAGTGTATCTTTGGAAGTACTAGAGTACACTTGTCTGTCCTAAAGGCGTAAGGGGCTGGAGGTAGTTATTTTGAAGCTGATACAGTGGAGTTTTTCAGAGCTTCTCTAGAGGCTATATCTTTCTCACAAATTGACACATGAGTGGACAGCTGGAAGGACAATATGGAATTAGTGAAAACTGTTTCTTGAATTCATCAGCAGTGAGAAGTGGATGGATAGGACTAGGGGAAGGGAAACAGGGAACTAAAGTATAGAAGCCAGAAGCTAGTCTAATACTATAGAGTATATTACCTTTTGCCCAGTTCCGGGACACTGGGGGCTGAATATCTGTGGGGCAGCATCAGTGATGTAGGGGACAGTGCCTTCTGACAATGTTGGGGAGGAGGGATCCCAAGAAGAACGTGCTTCTCTCCCTTCAGGTAGTCATTCCTGTGCTGTCTGTCCAGATGATAAAAAAGCACAAGATGGCCAGACTCTTGCCCAATGGACTGGCTATTACAACCAACACAAGCAGGAAGGTCAGTGAGTTTTCACATTCCCCATCAGACATCTCTTCTCTCTTCCTTGTGTTGTCTGGTGTCAACCTTTCAAGACTGGGCATTGTTGGATAGAGGGTAGCTTGGTGGCACAGTGGACAGAATACCAGACCCAGAGTCAGGAAGACTCATCTTTCTGAGTTCAAATATGGCATCAGACACTTACTAGCTGCGTGACCCTGGGCAAGTCACTTAATCCTGTTCACCTTAGTTTCTCCATCTGTAAAATGAGCTGGAGAAGAAAATGGCCAATTGCTCCACTATCTTTTTCAAGAAAATCCAAGTGGGGGTCATAAAGAGTTAGATATGTCTGAAAGTGACAACAACAACAATTGTTGGATGGCCTCCCTAATCATCACCTGAAGGCCAGCCAAAGCTCCCCAATAGGCTAATGTGGTCCTAAATGTCATCTTTTCTCTCATAGTGATTATAATGTTAGATCTAAAACTGTTTTTTAAATTATACTTTACTGTTGGCACAGAGGCCAATTACTCTATGTTCTGCTGCTCTGGGCTGTGCTCAGGGATTCTGATCTAAGGAAAAAGTACTCCTTTATCTTAAGAATGAAGAGTTGCTGAAAATGGTCACAAACGGTAGTTGTGCTTTATTAGTTTCTATGATAAGTAGGCTGTTTTTGAACTTGAAGTTCGTTTTCCCCCTAGAAACCATGTTGCAAATGGTAGATTCCTAGGCTAGTCTACAAAATCCTATTTAACTCAGCATGTCACTGAACTATGGAACTAATCATATGCAATGTATTATTAATAGTAATACTCCAGTTATTGTTTCTATGGGAAGATTGATTCATGTGATGGGAAGAGAACATGGCAGCTTGGGAATATTTGTGCCCCAGGACCCAACAAGACACCATAAGACTCTTGGTCAGAAAGGAACCTGGAGGAAATGGTGTTAATTCCTTTTGGGTCTCTCCTTTCACTTGCCCCCCCCCTTCATTCCTCTCCCTCCCCTCCCAAAGTTCCCCATGTTTACACACATAGACACCTTTACTACCACTGAAATAAAATAGGAAGGGAAAAGCTTGAGCTATTGTTTTCCTGGGCTAGAGTTCTTTTTCCTTCAAGCTGTGGACCTTGGCTTCCACTTTCTATTCAGATCAGGGGCACAGAACTTCCATCTCAGGATGTGTCAGTCCTGTGGGTCATGATGTTTGGACCTCTTGGCTTGGGAGGTGAGCTCCCATGAGCAACAGTTCTAAAGCAAACATTCTCTTCAAGGTAGATGTAGCTATTCCTGTAGATTCGGAAAAAACCTGTATACCCATGTCAGGGGGAGTATTATAGAAAAGGAAACCTGACGATAGAGAAATCAGAATACGAATTAACACCTGACTTTTGGCCCTATGGCCAGATAAGCCCAGATTTTGCACTGCTTTGGACAAAAGCAATAAAGTTCTGACTTGATCTGATCCAAATAATCAGAAAGCATTTATTAAGTGATTTCTGTGTATCAGGCACTGTGCTAAATTTAGAGGTACAAAGAAAAAGCAATCCAGCGGGCCCTGCCCTTAAGGAGTTCGCATTCTAATGAGAGAGAAAACATGGGTAAATCCAGACACAAACCTCATATGAAAATTAGGTCCTACCCAGAGCTCACCCATAGCTAACAAACTAATAAATATTTTTTTGGCAATCTTCTTCTCCCTTGTTAGCACCCATCTCCCATTCTTTATAATCTCTCCCCTCTCTTCCTGATGTTCCATTACTAAATGTTGTCAGCTCATTGTTTCAGGTTTGGACAAACCAGTGAGGCTTGTAGTGTTCCCGGCAAAGTTTGTATTTTTATGGGAGACTCTTGGAAGTGCCAAATGTCTTCCAAAACTTGAAGGGATAAATGTCTCTAGTGGTTAAATTGCAGCCGTTGTAATAGGCCTAGGAAAGTTATATCTTTAAGGTATATGTGGGAGGGTTCACAGCATTCTTCAATTATATCCTATTGGCAATATATATAATATTGACCATTGCTAATATATATATATATACACACACACATATATCCTTAGCTTCTGTCTTAGAATCGATACTATACTTTGGTTCCAAGGCAGAAGAGTGGTAAGGGTAGGCAATGAGGGTTAAGTGATTTGCCCAGGGTCACCCAGCTAGGAAGTATCTGAGGTCAAATTTGAACCCAGGACCTCCCATTTCTAGGCCTGGTTCTCAAACCATTAAGCCACCCAGCTGCCCTGCTCACATATGTTCTTAAGGCCATGTTTAAGGGTCAGCATGATGAGAGCTGGTGTTGTCAGTTCCCTTTCCTCATGGCTGCCATTTTTCTTCTGTACCATAGTATATTTTCGTGTCACTGATCTCAAGGGATAGCGTGTATGACGTATTGAGGAGAGTCTGCACCCATCTGCAGGTAATGTTGGGCACTGGCTTTCTCTAGGAGCTGGCCCTGCCTATAGCATCCCTCCCCCCCCCCCCCCAAGGAGGGTCTTGCACGTTCTCCCCCTGAGCTAAGCCTTCTCTAAGGGAATGAAATTGCTATTCTTTCTCTGCCTCGGGATCTGGGGTAATAATGGTGCCAGGCAGGAGTTGGGGGAAGAAAGGGAGGGTAAGGGAAAAGATAGGAAACCAAAGGATAGATTCTAGGGCAGAGTATTCCTGAGCTGAATTTCCCACTCCTCCCCTGTAGCGGAGTGGGCTTTTTAGTCACCACAGCTGTCTGAATGGCTTCTGTGCTCATGGGTATGCTCCAGGTATGCAAGTTGTGTGCTCATCTGCTTTGATGCTCAGTCCTCTCTGGGAGGCCTAGGTTTCTTCTCAGGCAGCCAGATGGTTTCCTTTCCATACTTTAACTTCAGTCTATACCAGTGATTCCCAAAGTGGGCGCCACCACCCCCTGGTGGGTGCTGCAGTGATCCAGGGGGGGCGGTGATGGCCACAGGTACATTCATCTTTCCTATTAATTGCTATTAAAATTTTAAAAATTAATTTCCAGGGGGCTAAGTATTATTTTTTCTGGAAAGGGGGTGGTAGGCCAAAAAAGTTTGGGAACCACTGTTCTATACCAAGGGTCCTTATCCTTTTGTATGCCATGGACCTTTTTGGGTAGGATTAGGTGAAGCTTGTGGATCCCTTCTCAGAATGATATTTTAAATGCATAAAATAAAACACATAAGATTACAAAGGATGCTGATTGTATTTTCTTTTCCAAATGCATGGACCCCCTGTAATCTCAGGTGATCTGGGTCCATTCACCCCAGATTAAGAGTTCCTGATTGGGGCAGTGAGATGGCTCAGTGGATAGAGAGCCAGGCCTAGAGATGGGAAGTCCTACACTTAAATCTGGCCGCAGGCAGTTCCTAACTATGTGACCCTGGGTAAGTCATTCAGTCTTAATTGCCTGCTACTCTTCTGTTTTAGAATCAATACTTGGTATCGATTCTAAAACAGAAGGTAAGGATTTTTTTTTAAAAAGCTACTGATAAGGCCCTCTTCCAATCTCTATTTTAGGCTTGTGGAACGTGCAAGGAACAGGAGGAAAAAGAAGAGTAAACAGGAAAGGAAGGACACTGTAGGGCATTTCCCCCTCAGAAGTGAGGGAACAGAATGAAGGTTCTGATGAAGTAACAGAGTTAATCATCTCTTTGCTTTTGAACCTTGTTCCCCCACATTAGACTGGCATCCCACGAGCTAAACCCTTAGGAGATGAAGTCTTGTGGAACATTAACACTAGAGAGACAATAATTCTTATCTCCTTTATTCTACAGCCTTCCAGTAAGAAGAGTCTGAGTGTAAGAGAATATCCAGATGAACCTGATTCTGAGTCTCTGGTAAGATCTGCCTGTGGGAGCAAAGGGGTGTTGACCCACAGTGACTCTATAAGGAATTGGAAGATCTATGGAACAAGAGGGTTACCTGTTCAGAGGCCTTAAGCACAATGGAGTTAAGATTCAAGATTGCTTTGGTGAATGCCCTCAAAATGGGGACATCTGTTAGCAAAACCATTAATTAGGGTCCTGTTTATACTCCATTCTCACCTATTGGACCTGAATTGATGGTGTACCCCTTTGATTAGTGTGAGTTAGTGGGTTTTCAAATATGTGTGAATTGGTCCCTTAAGGGAAAGTCTAGCCTTTCAACACATTCTTAGCTGAAAAGGTGTAGGTTGATGTAATGGAAATTCCATTGACAAGACGTAGTCAGTTCAGAACCAGGATGATGAAATGAATTAAAACCCTACCATAAGAGGCTTGGTTAGACTGAAGAAGGGAAGACTCCCAGAGGCCATGATAGTTTTCAAGTATTTGTACAGTTGCTATGTGAAGAGAATAACACTTGTTTTGCCTAGACCTAGAAAAGTAGAACTAGAACCAGTGAGTAGAAGTTATGAGGAGAAAGATTATGGCCCACTCTTTCTTTCAAGCCTTGAGATTCTGTTTCCTCATGTGGAAAATGAGGGAAGATGAATTGGATGACCTCTAAGGTACCTTCCATTTCTTTCTGTGATCTTATATTATTTTATGACTGATTTCTGAAGATCTGGGTTCTAGTCTTTGCTCTATGATTTACTCATTTTTTTGGCAAATCACTGTACCTTTGAAGCCCTGATCTGTAAATTGAGTAGGCTGGACTAAATGCTCTGTGATTCTTATTTCACTGGATGGTTCCCTGAATTGTTAAATTAAGGAGTAATCCTTCCTAAGACAACCCCATAGGAAATGTTATCAAAAAGTGAGGCAAATCTTTAGTCTTGGGTTAAAAGGAGGGGTAAAAGGTGAATGAGGTGATTGGAGGAGAAAATGAAGGTAAGGGAAGGTATATAGGAGATAAGGGAAATGGGGTATATAGGAGAGGGCAGCTCAAACAGGTTTATTCACAGAGGCTAGAGACAGAGGATATTGGGGAAATAGGCTGGATCCTTCAAGGCAGGAAAGGTATCTCTAGGGACACAAAGGAGTTGGGCCAGTCAGAAGTGTTTAAATCTGCCTTGAGGGCTTTCTCTTGTTAGTTTCTAAAGTCCCTTGAGGGAGGAGTTGAAAGGCTCCTCCCTGCCAGTGAAACTGATGGCAGCAGGAGGAAGTCTCTGGTAAGGACTTCCTGCCAAGATGGATGTCTGCAGTTCCCTCAAGAAATAAAAGAGAAAATAATTCTTTCCCTCTTCAACCCTTGCCTAGATTTTTGATACAATGATTCACCAGAGGCTTTGAATTGGTAACAAAGGGGTTTTATTCATCTCAGGTTAATCAGAGGGAAAGAGGTTCAGGATTTTCTAACTGCTGCTAGGGAGAGGGGTGATAGTGGGGGATGGGTTGCAGAGAGGTTTAGACTGCGAGAGCCTGCTCTCTCAGTGAGGAATATTTGACTGCCTTTTAAGTAAAGTCTTTATCAAATCACTAAAACTAAGGGTAACTTATTTAAGGATACTCTACTTGTCTGTAGAAACTAAACCCACAATGTCCAATCACCAAGCCTGCCCTTCCACCCAGGGCCCAAAGGAAATTCAGGGGAAGGGGAGGGATGTAAATGGAGAGATCAGGGAGAGGTCCAGAGAAATGAGATAGGTCTAAATTTCCCCAAGACAAATAAGCACAGGCCAAGGCCGAAGCAATTAGGCCAAAGCCAAGCTGAAAGGCCGAAGCCAACAGGCTAAGCCAAAGCAAAAGCCTCCAGTCACAGCAAAAGCCAGAAGGCAAAAGCCCTGTCAGTTGGAACTTCACCTATTTATAGCTTCAAGTTCTAACTGACTTTCTGAAGATTCTAAGATCTTTAACTGACTTTTTGTGACCGTTTGAAAAACAAAAGAAAGCAAAAATTTTCTGTTAGCCACCTCACCTTACAGAAACAATCAGCTATACTATATAGAGATTAGGGATTGGACCTATACTTTCCTCCTGAGTTGAAGGTGGAAAGGCTTTAGAACTGTTATTCCTAAGAATCAATCAATTAATATTTATTAAGCACCTATTATAGGCCCATTTACTTAAACCCATGCTAAGTTCTAAGGCTACAAAGACAAAAGTGAAATGAGACCTATTCTCAAGGAACTTACAATCAAGCCTAGGGCAATACATTTACATATGGATATGGATATAGAATAGATAGGAGGTAATCTTAGGGAGAGGGTACTAGCATCTGGGAAGATAGCTAGAGAAAAGGTTCATGTAGAAGGTAGAACTTAAGTTAAGCCTTGAAGAAAACTGGATTCTAAGAGGTATGGATGAAGAGGGAGTGAATTCTAGGAATTGGAGATAGCCAGAACAAAAGCAAGGAGATAGAGTTCGGTGAATAAGGAAAGAGGCTGGAGTCTTCTTTTAGTAAGAAGAGCAGTTTGACTGGACTGTAATGTGCATGAAGGGGAGACGTGTAGACAAGACTGGAGAGGTAGGTTACAAAGTGAAGGGTTCAAATGCCAGCTCTGGTATTTTCTTTTGTGGAGGCAATAGGGAGACACTGGAGTATATTGAGCAAGGGAGTGACATAGTCAGCCTTGTACCTTAAGAAAATCACTTTGGCTGTAGAGTGGAGAGGGAAGAGATTTGAAATAAGGACTCTATTTGGGAGACTATTGCAATAATCCGGGAGAGAGGTGATAAGAACCCGAGTTCCTGGGGAGGCTACAAGGGTGGAGAGAAGAAGAAGGAAGATGGTATAGATACAGAAATGTCAAGAATTAGTGACTCATTAGATATGTGGGATAAGTGAGAGTTAGGAGTCAAGCATGATACTCAAGTGGCAGACCTGAGTAATTGTAATGATGATGGTATCCTCAACAAAATTTGGGAAGTTTGGAAGAAGTTTATGGGGAAAAAATTAGTTCTATTTGAGACATGTTGAATTTGAGATGTCTTTGGGACTGTTAGTAGAATTTTTTAGTAGGTCATTGGTGATGAGGGGCTGAAGTGCAGGGGAGAGACTAGGGTCAAATATATAGATCTGGAAGTAATTTACATACATTTACTTAAACCCATGGAAGCTGATGTGGACGTTAAATGAGACTAGAAAGGCTCAAGACAGAGTCTTTGTTTATACTCACAGCTGAGAGGGTAACAGATGACAAACCAGCAAAGGATCCTATGAATTGGTTAGACAGAGAGGAAGAGAAGCAAGCAAGATGAAAATACAAAACCCAAAGAGAAGAATATTGCAGGAAGAGTGTGGTCAGCAGCATCAAATGCTAAAGACATTTGGGGGCATTGAGACTGAGAGAAGACCATTATATTCTGTAATTAAGAGATCACTGGTAACTTTAGGGAAAGCAGTTTTGGTTGGGATAAGGCACTCAGGCATATTTGTAAGTGGCAAGAAAGGAGATGCTAGAGGAGACAGATTGACAATTAGAGGAGGGCATGGATCCCAGCTCTGGCTTTACATTTGCCTGACTATATGTTGTAGTGGTGGTTACATGTAGCAGAAGTTATTTGCTATGTGATGCAGAAAAGGAAGAGATTGGGGTGAATATTTAGATCTGGAAGTCATCCATGGAAGCTACTGAGGAAAGCATTTTTCCATTTCATTTTGCTCTGCAGATACATCAGGCTTCCTAATGCTTAGGGGACCAATGGTATTCCATGTTTCCTCTGTCTTCCTGGTGAGAAACCATGTCTAAATCTAGTAATGCTAGCAGAGTTAGCAAAGTTCAGTGACCAACTTGCGTTTAAGTCAGGTCCCCATGTGTGTTTTTTAGAATGGCACTGGCCATTTTCTTTTTGTTTTTCTTTTGCTTTACCAGACCAAACTCCCTCTTGTGACATAGACTGGCACCTGCTCTGCAACTTAGAATATTAGAGTCTCCTGGGGCACCGAGGGGTTCAGTGACTGCCCCAAGCACTGATCAGCATGTGTCAGAGGTGACACTTGAACCCATATCTGGATGTCTCTAATACTAGATCTCTAGCCACCCTTCTCCTTCTACCCTCCACTTTTTTTTTAGCCCATTAGCTTATCCACTTAAGAAAGGCAGCAACTTCTTCGACAGAAGGTCCACTTTCTTTGGAAGCTCATGTGCCAACATAGAAATTGCCTTTAGATGAGTAGAGAGGGACCTGGATATCCCGTATCATAATACAACATGAGAACAGAAGAGAGGAGGAGGTCAGTCTTGAGAGTTAACTTGAGCAATGGCTTAGAAATGATATTGAGAGATATGTAAAGTTTCTAGGTAACAAACGTTTAGCCAAGAGCATTATTCTTAATTCTCATCCTCCTTGAAGGAGTATTTGAGGACTGGTTTCATGGTGGGATATGCTAGCTTCCCCAAAGAGTCATCCAAATTTTCTTGACAAGGATTAGGGCAAACTCCACCTGGACCGTCTGAGACAGAGCATGACTTGTTTTCTGGATTCAGCTGAAGGAAAAATGCACCGGGCTTGGTTAATTTTTAAGATAACATCACAGTTCTACATCAGCAGCTTTCAGTGAAATTGTTTTCTCTCGATACAGGGAAAATGAGAGAGGTCTGGAGGAGATGGCAAATGAGTGGGTTGTTTGTAATCTGTCTCGGCCCTACTTTGGCTGAAGGAATGATGGAACTGGTGCTTTGGGGCATTTGGGAAGCATTGATTGGGTCTGTTTCCAGCTTACACTGAACCCTGGCATCACACATATTCCAGTGGAACTTTCCTTTTCTTATCTGTTTTCAGACCACAGTAGGAAGGGTATTCATTCACTTTCGTTTTAGATTAAAGATTCAAAGAGAGCTGGTTGAGTCAATAAGAGAGACAGTGAGCTTGGAAGATGGTGGGAGAGCATCTCCTTGTTGTCATGGTGATGGCTTCCCACAGCTCTGAACATAACTCAGGGTAATGAAAGAACTTGGAGGAAGTCTTGGACCAATCCCCCATCTTAAAGGAGCCTCCTGGGGACGGGGTGGTGGTAACTATTTTGAGGGTAGTGGTGGGACTGAGATCTCTCTCTTCCACAGGAAGGTCTTGTTCCAGAAATGAAATGGAGAAAGATGTCCCCACCTCCATTGTCTCTGTCCCTCTCTGATGATGTCTTCCCCTGCATTCACCGGGGATCTTTGAGCAGCCTGGCCACCAAGGAAAGCTCTTTCTCCTCTGAGAAACCCCTGGCATCTGGTGAGCTTGGGAGTTGGAGGGGTAAGGTTAAGTGGAGACCTTTGACCCATTTCCCTTCCTATTCTGCCAGCTCATTTGTGTAAACTTCTGAATTCTGATGAGCTTAGAAAATGGGAGAGGAGAAAAGGGGAGGAGGGAGTTTTTGAAGTAAAACTAAAATAAAAACATTTAGACTTTTTGTTAAAGAGGAAATGCAGTCTATTACCTGGGATGGACAAACCTGGCCTCTCTGGGTCATCTGTATCAGCCCTTACAGAGGACCTGCAATTGCCTCCACACAAACCTTTGTGTTTGTTTTTTTTTTTAGAGTTAACTGTGTGTCGGGGAGGCAGGGGGCTTTCAAAGAGTTTGTTTGGTTACTGCTGAAAGCCTTGCAACAAAACCCATTTTTAAAAGTCCTTATTCTAGTTAAGAACCCAGAGTAACAAACTTGGTTCCCAGGAAAAGGACTGGAGGTAGGATTCCTTGGGCTGTATCCTAGTGACAGAACTTTATGCCAGGGAAGCTTGTCTTTTCTAAAACAGCATCTGAAGAGATTCTGTGCTTTAATGGGAGTGGGAGTTGGGCACACCAAGGATCACAGGTTCTTCTGTGCTTCCATTTCAGATAATGCCATCCACACAGAGGAGGAGCTGGAAGGGGAACCTGAAGGGAGCCCAGAGCTGAGGCCCTGGGATTATCAGCTGCTCAAGGTCTTCTTTCTATTGTAAGTGTATGTATGCTGTGAGAAATGGGTTTAGAGCCTCACATTAGGGGTGAGGACCTTTGGGTATTGTGGGATCGTCCCAAGCATCATGGAGAAGAATTTTCCCTGGCAGATTTCCAGTTCAGCTGCTTCCAAATAGTGTCAGAATGTTGAAACTGGAAAGGAGTACAAGAACATCTAATCTAATCCCCTCATTTTACAGAGAAGGAAAAAGAGGGGTGAAGCAGTTTGACCAAGGTGACATGACTAGTTTGCTTTCTAATTTCTTTTATCTCTTTATATTGGAAGTATGAGGAACTAGAGCTCATCCTTGGGGTTTCTCATGTGCTGACTGGCACGTCTACATATGGTTTGTCAAAGTCACCCCTCCTACTCCTTTTTTTTTCAGATTTAAATATTTTATTTTTTTAGAAAAATTTTCCATGGTTACATGATTTTTGTTTTTACTTTCCTCTTCACCTCCCCTTTACCACTGCCCCCCCCCCCATATCCAATGAGCATTTCCACTGGTTTTAACCTGTGTGATCAATCAAGACTCATTTCCATATTATTGACAGTTGCATTGGTGTGGTCATTTAGTGTCTACATCCCCAACCATGTCCGCATCAACCCATGTGTTCACCCCTCCCACTCTTAGTGTACATATGGGTTAATTTTTACGGTAAGTCTTGAATATTGTAATAATAAGCCGCACTGTGGATACTATCTCCAATATCTCCTATGAGCCTTGATAAGGACGATTTTTCCATTTCCCAATAGTAGACCCAGCCAGGGGGTAGTTAGAGTTCTCACATGGGATTTCTCACCTATAACCGCTCACTTCTAAGCCACAAACTTTGGACTTTATCCATTCCAGAAATATCTCATCATTTTAAAAAATCAAACGTCCAGATATAGGGGACTTCTGGAGAGGACGTTCCATTAGCCAAAAGCAGATGTGTACCTGCTTTGTTACTTAGAGTCTTAGAGAGATCCCCAAGTCCTTAAGAGGTTGGGACTCACCCAGAGCCACACACAGCTAGTATACAAGAAAGGCTAGAACTAGTTGACTTTGAGATCAGTTCTCTATCCATGACACTATGATGCCTCTCTCATTATTTTAAGGAGCATAATATAGTCTCCAGAGCTAAATTTTAATGCAATCTTCCTTTGAAGTAGAGATGCATGCTTGCATATGTGGATTATTCAGCCCTTTGAGGAGTGGCAAGGATGGATGGCCCCTCAAAGTAAATCATAGATTAGGAATCTCTATAGGGTTGGAGCTGGAAGTTCCTAACTGAGTTCGGTGGAGGGTCTTAAAAATCTAGACTCCAGTTGTAATCAGCAGCATCTTCTCCTTTTTTGTTCTTAAACCCCTAGGTTTGGGGTTCATCTTGTGCTGCTAAATGGTTTATGCATATATTTGTGAGGAGAGGTTGCTCATCTTTTAGCACCTTCTTTGCACAAAGTTGGTAGAAGGAACTGTTAATTTGTTTTTCTTCCAGAATCAGAGCTTTTCAGAGAGAGGGGAAGATTGCTTGTAGACTTAAACCTGTGGAGTAGGCTCCTTTCACAAGTTAATTGGGTAACTTGTCAGTTAACTCCTTCCTTTTTTAAAGCTCTCACTGTGAGTAACTGAAGGATGGGCTCGTGGGAACTTGACCTAGGTTATTTCTTCCTTCCTTCTCAAATCTGCAGAAGGGGCAAGAAAAAATGTGCTGAGTAAGTAAGTGCTAGCTCGTTTACTCTTTGGTTCTGATACATTATTCCATGAAAGTATTCAAAAATCCCATTATTTTCTTTCAAACTAGGGAAATTATATCCCAAATGCTTTTCTCCTCCTTTTGAGAGGGGGATCAAAGGAGCACAAACTTTATTTGGGACAAATTTGGGTTTGGTGGTTTACCAAAAAGGGATATGTCAGGCCTAGGAGACAGCTATTGCAAAGAATGACTGATTCTAATGATTCTATACGTCATTATGGGGGACCATAGATATCATCTAGTGCAGTGGTTCTCAAAGAGACCTCAAGGGAGGCCCCTAAGATCCTTTCATGAGGTCCACTAGGTCAAAACTCTTTTCATAATACTAAGTGAGAATTTATTTTTTATTTACTATATTAATTCCTTTTTAAGGGTCATGGATTAGAGAGGATTTTTGTGTATTCCTTCATCTGAGTTTTGGGTCAGAGGCTCTGCTTTTTACATATTCTTTGCTTTAGGAATCCTAAGGAATGTCTCCCTTTTAACAAAAATTGGTTAATAAATGAAGGAGACTAGGACGCTTTTTCGGTTTGTGTGATCTCTGTCACATGAGGATGGGTGGATAGATTGATGGACCATGCCTTGATTAACTATTTACCTATCTGAAATGTCTTGGGATGTTCAGGGGAGAAGCTGAATAACAAACTCCTAAAACTCTATTTATGGATCTGCCACAGGGGACTTGGGGTCTTTCGTCATCTAGAGGGCCAATGGCTATCACTTTATGGTTATAATGTTAGCATAATCAAAAAACTGACATTATTGCCCAAAAATCAGTCTCTTGAAATAATTTTAATCATAACAATTAAGATGTTTTAATTTCTAACATAGCAAATATTGAAATATAACCCATATAAACAAAAGCTCTTTAGGGTTTCCTCAATACTTTTTAAGGGCATAAAGGGGCCTTTGAACCAAAAAAGCTTGATGATTGATGGTGTGGTGCAATCCCCACATGTTACAAATGAAGAAACTGAGATCCAGAGAAGTTCCATGACTAATCTGAGTTCACATGAGTAGTAGCAGGTTCAGATTCAAACCCAAGCCCTATGACTCTAAATCTAGTATTTCTTCCACTAGATCAGGTTGCATCTCAGGAGCCAGTTGTGGAAGTAATGCCATTTTAAACCTGCCTGTGACTACATTTTAGAACAATGATCCCTAAATGGTTTCTCATTATCCTAATGTTCTGTTTGATTGTGCTTAAGGTTCCATGAGAAAATTCCAATACCGTTTTCTCCATTAAACTATTACTTATGAAATTATATTTGTTTAAAAAATATTTCCTCCAATAAAGTTCTAACCTGATGCTTCATTTGGTTTGGGGGTGATCCTTAAATAAACCCAAATCAATTACTTGAGGACCAGTCTCTCTAAGTTTGGTAAGGCTCATCACTGGTCATTTGGGTGGCTTAGAGCAACTCATGAAATCTCCTACTAAGGCCTGAAGGGATCATGAGCTGTGTCCAAAGGGAGATTAATTTCAGAGTTTCAGTGGAAGTATATGTACAACAAAATCACTTCCTCCAACAAGGTAACCCATCCTCACTTACGCATCTTGGCAATTCTTGTCCATATCCCAAAATCCTTCATAATGGGTTCACTTAACAAGCTAGGCAAGTGGTCCTCTAGATATTTACCAATTTATGGATACCGAAGCAGTAGTTAGGCTGTCCATATTTTATACCTTGCTCTCACTACATGGTGAGCTCATCACCCTTTATGCCATTTCTTGCCTCAACCTACTTAGGGCCATCATACATTTCTCCATTGTTTTTTGAACTACTTGTAATTTTGACTTTTCAGAGATCATGGTGTTCCATGATTTGTTGCCAGATGATATCACTGGGAAAATGCTGGTGTTCAAAAAAGGTTTTTAGTGTGTGTCAGAGAAAATCTCTAGATTGATGTAAGTACTCCACAATTTCCCAAGGGCAGATAGCCTACTATCTCCCTTTAATTCTGGACCCCATGCATTGTCCAGCTGCAGGACCTAAGACATCATGCACTGATATGTCAGCTCAGTGAGTCATCCTTCTGACTGCATATCAGAGTCTAAACAACATGCATTCTTCATCCGTTTGCTTTTTTTCTGTGTAAATTGTCAATCAGAACTTATTTGTATTGCTACAGATCTCACATGAGAAATTCTATAATATTCTGAGGCTTGATGTAATCAGGACAATGTTGTATGTAATCAGGAAAATCTGGTGGACCTCAGCTTCTCTTTCATTTAGAGCCTGTACTGGACATCCTCCTATGTGACAGTGGCAAACACCCTTGGCGAATCTCTCTCTCTCTTTTTGACAGACTCTTTTAGAGGCAGTTAGATGGTATGGTGGATAGAATAGTAAGCCTGGAGTTGGGAAGATCTGAGTTTAAATGTGTCCTTAGATGACTGGGTAAGTCATTTTATCTCTGCCTGCCTCAGTTTCCTCAACTATAAAAGAGGGATAATAATAGCATTTACCTCCCAGGATTATTATGAGGATTAAATGAGTTAATTTTTGTAAAGCACTTAGGAAGCTGACACATTGTTTAATTGCTTAATAAATGCTTGTTTCTTCTTTCCTTCCTGAATATGATCTCTAGTTTTGTGGCAGTGAGATAGGGCAGTCGATCAAGCACCAGGTCTGGATTCTGGAAGTCCTGAGTTCAAATCCAATTTTTGACCTTTACTAACTGAGGGACTGTAGGCAAGTCACTTAATCTGTTTGCCTCTGTATCCTTATCTGTAAAATTGGGATAATTATAGTAATTATCTCTCAGGGTTGCTGTAGAATGTCTGGCACATAGTAGGTGCTAAAAATGTTAATTATTACTGCCATTGTTACTATTGTCTTGCTTTATATTAACAATCAAAAGATTGTAGAATTAAGCTTTCTTCTTTTTACCTATCAAAGACTCTTCTGTGGATGTACCATATATGTGAGAGATGTCTTATGGAATCAAATAGTTTTCAAAATAATCAATAAACAAAAACAATAGGATTATATAGGCTTTCAGTCATGTATATGGCTATAAAGATGTGGCTTTTCTGAAATGTTTTTATTTTCTCATTTCTTTCGTTTTATGTCTATTAAACTAAAAACTAAAAAAAAAAAGGTATGTTCTATGATAGAATTTCTTTTGTGAAAGCCTGACTATTCCATTCTCATTTTTTCATCAAGGATATCCTAGATACATGTATTGATCCAAAGTAGGCCTATGGGTTGGTAGTTCAATAGTTTTGACTTTTTAACTGTACTAATATTCTCCATGATTTTTTCCAATTCATTATCTTCCTCTTTTTCAGATATCTTAAGAATTAGTTTTTCAATATCTGCAGAATGATGTTGCCTTGGGGGGGCAGCTAGATGGCTCAGTGGATTGAGAGCCAGAAGGTCCTGAGTTCAAATTTGGCACCCAACATTTCCTAGCTGTGTAACTGTGGGCAAGTCACTTAACCCCATTGCCTAACCCTTAATGTTCTTTTGCCTTATTGAATTTGAGATGGCAGGAAAGGTTATTTTTTTTTAAATAAACATTATTTTAAGAAAAAAGAATTCTCTCATATTAGAATGTAAGATTGTCTTGCTTACTTGCATTTGTATCTTTAGCACTTAAAATGCCTGGCACATATTAAGTAGTTAGGAAATGCTTCATTTATATGCCTGATCTAATCTAGCTGCTTTTTTCCCCTTCTATTTTCTTTAAGGCGATTTCCACTTCATACTGACATCAGAGACTTGAGATGCTTTGTTGACCTGGATGAAAATAGTTCTTATGGAAATGTTATAGTCATTTCATATCTGGAGTGTCTTCCCAATAGTCCCACTAATCTCATTTATGACAGTCTTATCTGTTCCATTATTTCAAGGAGCCTTCAAACTTATTCTCTGGCCATATTCTCAACAACAGTTTTATCATTAGATTTATAACTTCCCCTACACACTAGTTCTTGAACCCTGAAAGGGATATGTCAGTCTACTCTGCTATGGTAACCCTCTCCATCTCCTTGATTTTCCTGACCAAAGTGAGCCTTCCAAACCACAACTCCTTTATGGGTATTATCTTCCCATATTATAAATGTAAAGTCATCAAGAGCAGGCACATGTCTTTGATGTCCCCTGTTCTTAGAGTAAGAGGCTAATGTTTTTTCATTTGCTTATTCCTATAAATGTGGGCAGAGAATTTTTCATCAGTATTTTGTCCTTCTAGTTTCATCTTTAAATGCTCTGAGGATAATTTGGCTTAACTGGATCTCACATGGATTTGTTTTCTTCCTTCATTGATTTTCCTCTATCATGAGGTAATACAGCCAATAATCTTCCACTTTGCTATCCTGTAAGATTCTGTAAAATTGGTATTGTCCTCTCACTGCCAACTCTCTCCATTTGGCAAGGAGATAAAATGTTGTCTAAGACATTTCCTGGGCTTTTTTGGTCTTGTTATAGCAGCTATTTTATATATGTTGGAATTTATGTTAATATCTTTTCCTTTATCCATTTTCCATTTTGGAAGTTTTAGGTCAGACAGGAACTTTTTTATTATGTGTACATATATACACATACATATATACATATGCACAATTGCATATACACACATAGATACACATAGATAGATATAAACATACATACATATAGGCATACCTTGGATATATTGCAAATTTGATTACAGATCACCACAGTAAAGTGAATAAAGCAGGCCACACATATTTTTTGGTTTCTCAGTGAATATAAAAAGTATATTTAATGATGTAGTCTATTAAATGTGAGATAATATTACATCTACAAAAGTAACATGTATACATTAATTTAAAATCTTTTATTGCTAAAAATGCTAAATTTCAATGAGTTGTCATCATTGCTGGTGGAGGATCTTGCCGCCGTGTTGATAGTTGCTGACAGATCAGGGTGGTTATTGCTGAAGGCTGAAGTAGTTGTGGCAATTTCTTAAAATAAGACAATAATGAAGTTTGCTATATCATCTGACTCTTCCTTTCATTTCAACACTTAGAGGCCACTGCAGGGTTATTAATTGGCCTAATTTCCATATTGTTACATCTCACAGAACAGGGAGGCCTGAGGAGAGGGAGAGAGATTGGGAATGGCTGGTTGCTGGAGCAGACAGAACACACAAAACATTTCTCAATTATGTTTGTTGTCTTATATGAGCATGCTTTGTGGCACCCTAAAACAATTATGATGGTAATATCAAAGATCATTGATCACAGATC
This sequence comes from Gracilinanus agilis, assembly GCF_016433145.1. Taxonomy (NCBI): domain Eukaryota; kingdom Metazoa; phylum Chordata; class Mammalia; order Didelphimorphia; family Didelphidae; genus Gracilinanus; species Gracilinanus agilis. The sequence continues at coordinate 656,043,538 of NC_058131.1, read as the reverse complement.
ACCATAACCAGATATAATAATGAAAAAGTTTGAAATATTGTGAGAATTACCCAGATGTATCTACAGATACAGAGATACAGTGTTATCTGGCACTGATAGATTTGCTTAATACAGGATTGCCTCAAACTTTTAATTTGTAAAAAATGTAGTGTCTGTGAAATGCAATAAAATGAGGTATGCCTAGATATAGAATCATTTCCTCTGGCGCTCCTTTTGATTTTTTGTTCTGGTGAGCCAATGGTCTAACTGAAGAAAGATTGTTGATTAGGAATGACTCCTATATTAATAACCTGTCCATAAAGATAAATTTCCTCTTCTGTGATGCTATTCAAGGTTTACAACATTCTTCTTGAAAAATGTACATAGGACTTAATAGGTTTGAGAATGATGAAATGCCATTTCTTGTCCTGGGAGGAATGTTGAAAATAACTCCACCAATTTCTGTCTTTGAGCACTGGCTTACCTAAGTTTGGAAAGAATAAACACCAGAAACTTGAAAAGGTTGAAAGGTGGTGAGGATTTTTGGGTATAGTAATTCATAAAATCTTTTACTAAGGGATGAAGAAATTATCTCCTCTCTAGTGACAGCCTCATTGTTATCCTTCCATAGCTGTAACTACCTTTTATAATTCTGATTTCATTTTTAACCTTTAATGTTTGTTTGTATTTTTTTAACCTTTATTTTATGTCTTGGAATTGATACTAAGTATTAGTTCCAAGACAGAAGAGCAGTAAGGGCTAGGAAGTTGAAGTTAAGAGACTTGCCCAGGGTCACACCGCCAGTAAGTATCTGAGATCACATTTGAATCCAGGACTTTCTGTGTCCAGGCCTGGCTCTCTATCCATTGAGCCACCTAGATGCTACTAAATTATTATCCTAAAAATGGATTGAGTCTTAGCATACCCTTTCTAGGATAAAGGAATTATTAGAAGTCATGAAATCATAGGCCTTGGAAAATAATTTAAGCATCAGTACATTTATGCATTGGATTTATAGTCAGAGAACCTGGGTTCAATTCCAAGTTTTCCTTCTTATTATTTGTGGGACCCTGGGCAAATTTCCTAACCTTTCTCGACCTCAAGGGGACTTTCAAAGGCCCTTTTTGTGATGAAGCTCTGATCCCATGATCAAAAAGACATTATATGTGGTGAATTTTTTAGTATGAAGGTTGATTCCTTTCCCATTTCCTATCTTCCTAAAGTACTTCTCCTTTCTCCCTTTATTTTGCAAGTGTTCAACACTCTTAGCCCCTCTAGGACAGCATTTATGGATGACAGTAATTGTATAGCTTTGGTCCTCAGACATCACAGCACTACAAATGTTGCTTAAGAGCTAGGAAGGGCATCAGAGGCCATCTGGTCTTACCAACGTCCATGAGACTTCTTTCCCCTCCTCACTCTGTCTCAGTCACAGATAGATGTCAGGAGCAATTTCTAAAAGCAGGAAACTGATTGCATGCTGTGGTGGGAAGAACTGCCCAGTGTTGACATCTAGGTTAGAGACCTGGGTCTGGGGACCTTGGGGAAACCACTCAAACTCTTGGGTTTCTATTTCCTCATCTGTAAAATGGGAATCATGATACACAATGATCATATAACATGATGCATATGTAGCATTTTAAGGCGTTACTCTTTTTAATCATCAGCAGTACTACTGTAGAGTCTTGAGAACTGTGAATTCTGAAGATACTGTTAAAGGTCTCATGGCATGGGTTGAGTTGCTTCTGAAGGGAAGCATTTTAGTTTTAGTTTTGAGAGGTGTAGGAACTTGATTCCTGTAGGGGTAGGTTTGTGGAATATAAATGTATTGAGGTTTAAATTTCTTGTCCCTAAAAGATTTTTTCTGAAGATTAAAAATTCCAGGGTTCCAAAGTAAAGGCTACAGTAGGATAGCTGAGGGGCCTGGCAGGCCCTAAGTAGGAAATCAAGATAAATATACAAAGAGGGTAGGGGATTACGGAGGGTTATATGGGTTTTCCTTAATATGTTAACTTCCTCTGGCTTTGTGGCTATTTTTACCCCAATACTTGCTGGTTAAGCCCTCCTAAACATCTCTATAAAGAGTAGAACTCATTGGCCTTCCCGGACCTGGAGCCTGATGGTCAGAAAGTCATTCAGTACCCAGGAGGTCTTGAGAGCAAGGGAGCCAATCCCAGGAGATGCAGTAATGGAAGAAGACAACTCTTATAGATACTTGGCTGGAGCCCTTAAAAAAAAAAGGCCTAGTTCGGAGTAGGTAGCCCTAGTTTATTGTCCCAAGAGTCTTGTTCCCCTTGGTTACTAGAAGGAAATGAGCCTGAGTCTGAGACGCGGCCCCCAGTTCCTTCTGATGCACAAAGATTTTGGCCATATGTTCAAAAGGCACTGAATAGTCTGCAAAAATCAGACAAGTGGGATTCTCTTTGGAGAGGCTGATCCAGACACTGCTTGCTTTCTTGTTTCCCTAGGATCTGCCTCCTGGTTGTGTCATCATCCTATATGGCATTTCGAATCTTCCGTCTGGAGCAGCAGCTGTGCTCTCTGAACTGGGACTCTGTCTCCTATAGACACAGGTGAGGTTGTCCTCCTGAGACCCCGGGGGGACACAAGAAAATGTGCTCCAGACCACATCCTCCTTGTCCTCCTCCTCCTGGGCTCTAAGTGGGCTGGACCTAGGGTTCCTAGAGAGGGGATCTAGGCAGACTAAGGCTACAAATCTCTCCAAATCTCATTCCTAAGGGACTTGGCCATACATTGCCAGGTAGAACGGAAGTGAAGACTGGAAACTTTTCCCTGCTCTCATCCTCTTCCCCAATCCTGCCCCCCTTCCACTTACCCCCAGCCTACGGCTGGCTATTACCTTCCATGAATCTTGGGCTCTTTCCATGTGGCAGGTGACAGCCGTGGGAGTTATGCGTGTCCCCTTTCCAAGAAGGGAGCCCTCCAGGTCGAGCTTCCAACAGTAGTTGCCCCTCGGTTTGTGTTGCTGAAATGCCAAGAATGGAGTCTTAATGAAAAGATTTCTAATTTTCCTGCCATCTTGAATACCTGACCTGAAGTACCTGTTTATGAAGGAATTCTCTCCTGACTTTATTGGATTCAGCTCAGCAAATGGAGAAACTAGCTGTGGGATCCTGTGTCTCGGTTTCAGCCGTCGGCAGTGAGCAGGGGAAACAGGCCAAGCTGCTTCTCAGAAATGGTTGCTCTGGGCTGGCAGCGTTTTTTGGAAAGCACATCAGGAATGGGGCTCATTGAGGTCACTCCCACTCTTATGTCCCTCACTCCAGTGTCTGTGGGTTCTGAGGATTGAATCTCAATGCTGTTCATTCCTTGTATTTCTCTGAACTAGCCTTCACTTGGAGGCCTCAACTGTGCCCAAAAGAATTACTTCCTCTGGGCTCTCTGGAAGTCCTACTCAGGTTAAGTAGAACACCCGAAGCCACGGGGCATTTGGCTGCTGGAGTAATTAGACATGAGCTCAGGACAAGGCTGACTTGGAAAAAGGGGAGACAGATGGTGCTTCTTAACGGAGAGGGAGAAGCGGCAGCAATAAAAGGTGGGCTATGCTTGTCCTTGTAGCCAAGTGGAGCTGTGCCTGGCCGCCTGGGGCAAAGCAGGAAGGGCAGCAAGGGGGAGATGAGAGGGCATCCAGCATCTTCCCAGGGCCATCTGGGGATGGGTAGGCTGTGGGAGGAAAAGGGAGACATCCCAAAGGCTATTTTTGCTGAATCTGTGCCTATGTTAGAACCGTTTTCTACCCTTTGCAAGGAGGCCAGGGAAGAGACAGGCCACAGGTTACTGGTCAATCAGTCAGGGCCAGTGTTTTTGCTTGAGTTATGTAAGTCACTGTCAGAGCTAAACTTAGTGAATAATTGTGCCTTTAATCTATACCATTATTCTTGAATATATACTTTCAGCTCTCCTTCACAAAGGGTAGCCTGGATTACAGCTTCATTTTCTGGAAATTTGAGCTGGTGTTGATTATTAGGATGGTGTAGACTTTTTAGGGAAACAACTTGCTAATCTTGAACTCCCCATCCTTGGAGAAGGGGAAACAGTTTCTGATTTTCCGGCAAAAAATAACTCTACAACTTCTTCCTGAGTCCAAGAGAGTTGGGAGAAGCAGAAGGAAATGAAGTTGGCTGAAAAGGTGGTAATTGGTATCATGAGCCCCAGTGCAACAGCCCTGCTCTCACAATTTCCTCTGTTTAGCACCTCCACCCCCACCCCATACCGAATTCCTGTAGTTTCCATTAACTTCTTTTTCTAATCTTTGACTAGCTTAGTCCCAGGGACAGGCAGGGAGCCTATGCCCTCTCCCTAATGTTTAAGTTCAGGCCAAGAAGGGAACGAAGGAGAAGGGAGCATGCCAAGGACATAACAGATGGCCAAACAGAAATGATGATGTTGAAAAGTTCCCACCCTGTTGTTAACCACCCTCCCTTCCTGAAGATTCCTGAGAGTGACTCCCTGGCCACTGAGATGTTCCTCTTTGGATCCTGGAGAGAGAAAATGGGAGTGTCAAGCTTGGAAGTGGACATATCACTGAAAGGAAGCCACAGCTTCCTGGGACACTCCACAGGTGTTCCAAACAAAGGGCTAGGGGAGATGCTCATGAGACTTCCTGGACTGAACTCTGCAACATTAATGAATGCTGCTCTAAACTGGAATGTACTGCCCCTCCTGAGGAGCTCCTGGATCTGTCACTACCTCCAACTCTTCCTCTTGTCCTCGTCCTTCGCAGCTCTGACAGAACTGGGAAGCGGAAGCCATCTCAGTCACTGAATCCTAGAGTGGGAAGGGACTTTGGATATGGTCTAGTTCAACCAGAACCCAAAGCTTGAATCCCCCACTACAATGCCTTCAGCAAGTAGCCCTCCAGACTTCTCAGGGTAGGGAATGTATGACCTCATGAGGCAACCCATTCAATTTCTGGGAAGCTCTAAGTGTTAAGAAGTTTTTCCTTATATTGGAACAAAATTTGCTTCTCTGAAATCTCCACTTGTTGGTCTTAGTGCTGCCTTCTGGGGCCAAGAAAGAATAAGTCTAAACTCTACATGAAAATCCTTCAAAGAGTTACAGATATAGACATGAAGACATATTCTAAGTCTTTTCTTCAAACCCCACATCCCCAGGACTTTCAAGTTTTCTTACCATCCTGGCTGGTCTCCTCTAGAGATGTCCTTCCTCAAACACAGCACCCTAAACTGAACATATTGTAGATTCTATTTTCTAACCAGGGCAGATTAGAGCAGAATTATCATCTCCTGTATTCTGGACACTATCGTTATGTGATTGTGGTCTAAAGTCACATTATCTGTTTTGGTTGCCATATCACACGTTGACTCATATTTCAGCTCACTAAAAACTTGACATCCTTTTCCCACAAACCACTTTCTAGTAATGTCTCTCTCCTACCCTCCTCCCTACCTAGGCAGCTGACTTTTTAAACACACAAGCACTTCATGTATAGCACTTCACACTTACACTTATAAATTTTATTTTGTTAGTCCGGGGACAGCAGGGTTGGTAGTGGAGCACTGGGAGCAACGTGGAGTCTTCTGTTGTAATGACTATAACCTATAAGTATTTATTACACAGACATGCTTTGAATTGGATGTTCTTTGATTTCCTGGGAAAATGGTTCGACCAGATTCTGTATTGTCTGGGGGAGGCGGGTGGGTCATGTTGAGGATATTGCAATACAATGTGATGTTTAACCTGTAAACATATGAAAATATTTACATTTTTTAAAAATCTGATTCTGCTTGTTTTCTGTGGTTTGGAAAGTTCACTGTTATTGACTGTCCTGTTAAGTTGCCCTGTACCCAAAAAGTAATGGACCCCAAATCATCTTCCCCTCTGTATGCTGATAAAGATGCACTGGAACCCTAACCCAAACTTAAACTGTCTGGGATGGGATCACCCCAGGAAAATGCTACAGCCACAATCAATGCTTTTATTACTAACTCATGGTTGCTAAGGTTGGTCACTCATATTATAACCTCCCTTTCCCACATCTGTCATATAGCATGTTGTAAGAGTGCACAGAGCAACAAACTTGGGTTAGGTTTGAAGTTTACTTCAAATAAAATAACTACCTTAAGTTTCTTCGTGTATAAAATGAGAGATTTTGACTCAATGATCTCAAAGGCCCCTTTCAGCTCTAAATCTATACGGAGCCCACAATGAGCTTTGGATTTCGGTGTAAAAGTTTAGAGCTGCTCTAGGTGGAAAATTGAAGCCTCAAACTCATTGATACATTCTATGATCTAAACAACAATCAGACCCTGGATCTAGAGGTTAAATTCCAAACTAGGCAATTCCATTCCTAAACTGTCACTAACCCTCTGAAATATGTAGGCTGTGCACTTCAGTTCATTCTTGAGTGGCGATACTGTAGCCAAGTGTTTTCCTCTCTGCTAATCTCTAGAGGTGGCCAAGATTTCTTGATGATATGACCAACTGGTATGCATAGTACCCTTCTTCCCAAGAACTGGAAGCACATAATTAACAGGACTGGTTCATTTCCATGCCTCACGTAAGGGGATGGGAGGAATAAATATTGAAGATTCAAATAAACATTTATTAAGTATTTACTATGTTCAAGGCATTGAGCTAAGTGCCAGGGATATGAAGTAAAATCTTAAGATATTTTTCAAGGGCTGACCAATAGTGGTTTATTTACAAAGGGGAAAAAATTCTGTGGAAAAATTCTATCTAAAAATGGTAAGGTTGGGGGCAGATAGATGGTTCAGTGGATTGAGAACCAGGCCTAGAGACGGGAGGTGCTGGGTTCAAATCTGGTTTCAGACACTTCCCAGCTGTGTGACCCTGGGCAAGTCACTTAACCCCCATTGCCTAGCCTTTACCACTCTTCTGCCTTAGAACCAATACCCAGTATTGATTCTAAGACATAAGGTAAGGGTTTAAAAAAAAATTAAAATGGTAATAAGGTAACCATAAATGAAAATCAACCATTTCACTGAGGAGAAAATGGGTTCAGAGAGGGGACTTATTTGCCATTGCTGGTGGAGTGGGAAACTGATGATTGGCCCATTTACTATAGCTCTACAAGATGGTTCACAATGAAGAGAGAGAAAAATGTCAGCAAAGAGAACATTAAAAAATGTAAGCTGTGGGATAACATGGCTTCTTGTTAAATGAAATGCCTGTCCCTTTTTGTCCTGGGTATAGGAATTTTCCTCACTAGCTTTTTGGAATAAAACTTCTGGAAAGAACAGAAGCCCTACATTTATTCCTAAAGGGAAAACTAGTCTTGGCACAGAAGGCTAATAAGTACCTTAATTTTTAAAGTTTAAATTGTCAATTAACAAGATATGTTTTCTTTCCCTCCCTGCACTGAAAAAGATCTCAAACTTGTATGACTAATCTGTAGTCAAGCCAAACAAATCCTCACACTTGACTGTCCAAAAATGCTTGTCTGGGTCTGCAGCCTAAATCTTTCCCGTTTTTGAACATGGGCAGCCTAATTTAGCCTCAATACACCAGGGGCGGGTCACTGCACTGATCAGGGTTCTTAAGTCTTTCAAAGTTGTCCTCAAGATGCCATTGTATAAATTGTGCTCCTGATTCTGCTCACTTCATCATGCTAAGAATTTTACAAATATTATCTCATTTGATCCTTATAACAACTCTGGGATGTAGGTGTTGTTATCATCTTCATTTTTTAGATAACTGAGGTAAACTGAGGTTAAGTAATTTACCCAGGGTCCCACAACAAGTAAGTGTCAGAGGATGGATTTGAACTCAGGCCTTCCTAATTCCAGGACTCTATCCACTGTGCCACTAGCTGCTCCCAAACTACAGATCATATTCAGGAAGGAAAGAGGGAAAGAAGCATTTCAATCTTTACCTTCCATCTTAGAAGCAATTCTGTGTATTGGTTCCAAGGGGGTAAGGACTAGGCAATGGGGGCCAAGGGACCTGCCCAGGATCACACAGCCAGGACCTCCTGTCCTTATATGAAAGAAGCATGTATTACCTCTTATGTGCCAGGCACTGTGATATGTACTTGATGAATATGACATCGTTTGTTTCTGACCATAACCCACGATAACAGGTGCCACTATTATCACCACGCGTTGCATGAGGACACCGAGGCAAACAGAAGAGGCCTTTGCCCAGGGTCACACAGCTGGGAATTCTTTGATTTGAGCTCGACTCCCCAACTTGCTAGCTAGCCCCCCTGAGTTTCCATTTCTACAAAATGAACTGCTATTCCCCCTTTTCTCCAGATGGTCTTAACTGTTTCTCGGGTCTCTCTGGAGCCTGGGCCCACTAGCGGTACCGGTTGGGTCCCGGGGTATTACGCGCAGCGTCCTCGCCACACTGCGCTGCCACAATATCCTTTCCGGAGCAGGACGGACTAGGAAGGCTGCTCCCGCACACGGACGAACCCGCGGCCCCCTCCCAGCTCTGCACGTTCCCATCTGTCGCCCTTAGGGGGAGGAGAACTGAAGGAGTTCCTGCCCCTGGGCCGCCCGCCCGGACACAGAACAGTCCAGGGCAGTCTGAGGGGGCTTTCGAGGAGCCGCCCTCTTTTTTAACCCTTTACCTCCCTGTCCGAGGTTCAGGACGCGGCCCTACCACACACTTAGGACGTCCCGTATTGGAAGAAACTCTCAAAAAGGGCGTCCTCAGCGAGCCTCGGGTGGTCAGTTTTCCGCAAGATAGCCGGGCCTGGGGCCACACCCGATGACCCAGGCCACGGTCCGGCTTTGGGATGACGGACTGGGCAAGCGGCGGGAGTTTCAGGATCTTACTCTCAGTACTCTCGGTAGGGACAGAACTTCCATTAGGCCACCAGGTGGCAGCAAAGGTCACCCAAGGCTTTCTAGGGCCCGAAGGACCTCATGCTCAAGATAGGTCTTCCACCCAGGGGCCGGCCACTGGGACGAGGTTCCAGTTTATTCTTCTCCCCAGGTGACTCTTCCAAAACTATCTTTCCCCGGACGTCAATTCCCCCTCAACTCCGCCCCCTGCAGGAATTTATCCAGATCAGGCCTTTTGGAACCTTTACCATGACTTGGCCATTTAAGGCTTGACCCCCTGACTGCACCGACTTTCTCCGACTGAGTACAGGTTCTTTTCCCTTATTGCACTCTTCGGTCCAAAAAGCCTGGCTTTTTCACTGTTTCAGGAACTCCATTGGCTGTCTCATTAGTCGGGATGGATTTCTTCCTGCCATTTCTGCAAGACACTATGCTAGGAGCTAAGCGAGATACAAATACAAAAAAGATGTGGCCTGTGTCATTCATTCATGAGGCATTCATTATTTTTTGCTACAGTCTTGGCATACTCTAATCCCTCATAAGAAATTCAAACAAAGTCCTGTGCGAGTTCAGAGGACGGAAGAGACCACTTCCTTCTGGGGGTGCCTCCAGTGACTAGTCTATGGAAAAGGAAATCAATCAGCAATGAATCATTTGATGCTTCCTGGTTCCTGGTTCCTCTTCTCCTTACTAGAAGTTTCCTTTCCCTTTTACTTCCTTCTCCCCATAGGTAAATTAACAGAATAGCAACAAAAGAAATCTGTCCACCCCGACTTCTGTTTTGATGGCTCCTCAAGCTCAATTTGGAAAGTGTGTATGAGGAATGAAGATTGTTTGTGCCTCTGAATTCCCCTCCCTAAGAATAAGCTTCCTATTCCAGAAATGGACCGATACCTTTATCTGCTTAGGCTTGCCCAGCTCAATCTGGCTGTCAGATAAAAAGTGAAGAGGAGAGCAAAAAAATAAAGCAGAAAACTACATATGGAAGCACTTGAAAGAAGGATCTCCTACTAAGTTTCCCAACCCCCACTCTGAAGCCATGGCTCAGGCTCTCAGCCATCAGTGCCAACTACAATGACAGCCCTCTGCCTCCATGGCTGGGCAGTTGCTAGACTGCTTCAGAAAATGGGATCCCCATTAAGAGAAGTGTCCTGGCTCTGGACCCACATCCTCTTTGCTGCAATACTGAAGTGGGGCCCTTTGGAATGTTACCCTAAGGCTCAACCTGTTCTTTAACTACCCCTACTGTTACCACTCTTCATCCTTGATAAACTGGGGGAAAGCCAAGGGATGCTCTAAAAGGAAAGGTATTTGTACAGAAGCTTGCTCCTTACTTCGTGGGGCAACCTAGAGATGAAGGCAGAGTTGTCCAATCCTGAGGAAAGCAGAACATGGTGAGGTATCAGAGCCGAGGTTCCTTCCTAAGCTTTGACTCCCAAGCTTCCCAGAGCTTTCCATCTCATTGTCTCTACACCAGGGAAACTAGAAGTCAAATATGCTCCTTTGCCTTGGTTATCTTGGGGTGTGGGTATAGCTGTGCTTACCTTAAGAACACTTCCCTTAACTTTTATTTATTGCCAGATTATTATCTGAAAGGAGGGGTATTGATAAAAGAAGGAAGTCAAGAAAGTTAAAGCCTTATGTGGCAGTGGCCTACAAAGACCTGCCTCTTTGTCCCTAAAGCCACAGCACAAATTCAGAGGAAAAAGAATTCAGTTTCCAAATGAGATGCTCATGCCACTCTTTTACTATGGTGTCTCTGCAAGGTCACAGTGCTGAAAGCTCCAGGTTGGCAGGGGTTCTGGGCCTTCCAGGAAAAGTGATTTCTTCCTGTTGCTGTTACATCATGACCCCAGCTGCTTTGTTCCTGGTTTCCCTCTCCAATGAGAATTTGGTGGGCTAGGATCCCTTTACCTTGATTGAAGCCAGATATTGGCTTAAGTGTATGGGCTCTATGTTAGGTCCCCACTTAGGTGATCTCTCCTCAATAAATTCCTTCCTGCTGAGAAAGCAGCAAAGCCTCAGTGAAGGAGGAACAAGAGCCACAGTTTTGATGAGTTCTTTTTTAAGTAAATCTCCGAGGTCTACATGAGGTTACTGATGGCTATGCTTGGTAGACACACAGTGCAAAGCACAGCCAAGGGGAAAAGAGAAGTTCTCAGAGGAAAAAAGGAAATGGTACATTAACTAGAAAAACACACAAAATACCCAGTAAGAATGAAAGTGGAGACCCACAGGCACAGAAAGCTGGCCACCCAAGAATAGAATGATCTGTCAATATTAAAGGCCAGAATTCTTGTAAATAGCAATAACCCCTTATCAGACCATTATCCTAATCCTATCTAGCTCTTATCGCTGGGTCAACATAGCTTTATCAGGCATTCCATCCATCCCGAGATTACCATGTCACCAATAGGAAGTAAGGCACAGAGGTTAACTCACTTGCTCAAGATCACATAGCAAGTCGCAGACTAGAATGAGAACTCTGGGGCTCAGGCTCCCAGCAGAGCCCACTTAAGCTCATCAATGCTTACACTTGACCTGAAGCTTTTAGCATGCTCTTCGCAAATCATCCTTTCAATTGGCGGGTGTTGGAGGTTACCTTAGGCACCAAAATGGGAAAACTGGACACCTCCTGGGAAGGGATCAAGCCTTGCTTGAAAAAGTATTAATTGGTATAGAAATTCTGGTGGAAGCTCTTTGGCAGGTTCCAGGAATTTTATGGTTTATAAGACATTCTCTCTGGGCTATAAGGTTTTTTTTTGTTGTTGTTTAGTCATTTGTTTGTTTTTTTTCAATTGTGTCCAACTCTTTGTGACCTCACTTGAGGTTTTCTTGGCAAAGATACTGGAGTGGTGTGCCATTTCCTTCTCCAGCTCATTTTACAGATAAGGAAACTGAGGCAAATAGGGTTAAGTGACTTGCCCAGGGTCAATGTCTAAAGCCAGATTTGAACTCTGGAAGCTGAGTCTTCCTAACTTTAGGCCTGGCACTCAATCACAGCATTATCTAGCTGCTCCAAGGCAATATAGTAGTTCAATATGATTTAATATTTATTTATTTTTATAGTTATTTATTGAACAGCTATTATTGTGCTCAGTAGAACAAGAGAAATATGATACGGAGTATTTTTGCAAGGTTCCTTAAAACACTGTTGGAAAGAAAAGGCACAGATGAAAGTGACAGCAGTGTAAGCCAGTCTGGCTACAGAATTTAAAGAAGGTAATAAGCATTGTGGGATGGACTGACTGGGAGGGATGAAACTTGAAACTGAAAAATGGGTAGGTTTTAAAAAGGTGGAGGGGGAAAATGACAAATATGGAAGAGAGAGTGTGTGTGTGTGTGTGTGTGTGTGTGTGTAGGAGACTGATGTGGTTGCAGTCGAGGTTTGATGGTGTTAGGTGAGGTCAGATCACTGTCTAGAATTTGAATTTTACTCTTTAAGCAAAATTTTTTGCAGAGGCAATCACTACAGATAAAATGTTGGCAGAATCCTTGCAGATATGGCACAATCTTGCATCAATTTAAAAAATGTCCATTATTAAATGGCACAAAATAACACAGGTTAATGTCTTTAAATGTTCCTTGCTTTATAAAGAATTAGCTTTAGAAGTGAATTGCCTAGGCTCAGTGGATAGAGAGCCAGGCCTGGAGATGGGAGGTCCTGGATTCAAATCTGCCTTAGTCCTTATCACTCTTCTGCCTTAGAACCAATACAGAGTATTAATTCTAAGATGGAAGGCAAGGGCTTAAAAAAAATGAATTGTTTTTCATTTCTTTCAAACCTAGACTTTTCATTTAAAATTCATTGAGTAGACTAGGTCAATAAGCTTTACTAAGTGCCAACTGTGTCCTTGCCCTAAGGAATTCACATTCCAAAAGAAGAGACATCATATAAAGAGCTGGACACATACATAGAAAATATATACAGAGTAAAATGGAAGGTAATCTCAGAGGAAAAGGCACTGGTGGCTGGAGAAAAGCCTTCTGCAGAAGACGGAGTCTAAGCTGTCTTGAAGGAAACCAGAAATTCTAAGAGTTAGAGGTGGGAACAGAGAGCATTCCAGGCACAGAGGACCAACAATGCTAGGCAATGAGACAAGAAATGGAATGTTTGAGTAAGAATTAGTTGCTCAGTGTTGCTGGATTGTGGTATGAGGGAGTCAAGTATAACACAAGAAAGGTAGGAAAGGACCAGATTATGAAGAGCTTTAAATAGCAGCAGACTTTATGAAGGGAGTCACTGGAGTTTATTGAGTAGGGACAAGTGGGAGGAAAAAGGATATGAAGAATTCAAATGTTATTTCAGTCTGGGCATCCTTCCTTCCAGATTCCCTCTCCAACTTTCTTAAGGGACAATATTTTCCAAAAAAAAAGGCTTTGGAAATGATATGACAAAAGATTACTTTCATTTGTGAATTAGGCAGGATATTTAAAGTCAGGACTGTCCAAGAAAATTCACAAATGTAGTAAAAAATGACCACCTATGAGGAAAGCACAAATCAGCAGAAAGGAATGTAGAACAAGTAAATAGAAAATACTGGAGGGAAGGGAATGATGAGAAAGCGGGGATCAAAGGAAGAGATGGGGATTTAGAAAACAGCTGAAGTAAAGTCCAGTAGCAGAAAACCAGATGAGGTGACAAAGTACAAAGCACATAGTTGGAGGTGAGAAATGCTAGAATTTGAGTTGTTTCAAAGCCAGTGTGAGTGGGGATGGGGGCTGCAGGTGTTTCTCTACCTTTTCAGTTTGGTTTCCTACTGCCTGCCTCAAAGTAGTAAACTCATATAGTCCCCAATAAACAGAGGGGCAGAGGAATAAAACAGATAGGGGGCTGTTCTTGGAGTCTGGAGGATCTAGGTTTAAGTTCCACTTCTGACACATATGTGACTCTTAAGTTGCAGAGAAAGGTACTCATTTGTATTGGTGGAGTGAATTCCTCATCTAGAGATTCTCCAACTAGATAATATCAGAGGTCCAGCTAAAATAAACAAATAAATAAATACAAGTTTCAGATCAGAACAGGCACTTGGGGAAAAGAAGCAGTTCTGCCTATGGAACTATGGTTTGGATTCAACTCCTTGTCTTTTGGTGTCTGCTGGGACCTGGGCCTGGCATACCAACTTTGACTACAATAGGTACTGGGGATGCATGTCTAACAGCAATTAGCAAGTAGAGACCAACAAAATGGTTGGGATTGCTGTTTGAATTTTCTTGCCATTATGAATTTTTTTCTCTTGGGAAGATCTCTTGGCTTTATTCATCAAATTGCAAGGGTCAGTCAGTGAATAAGCATTTATTGAATACCTACTTTGTGGCAGCATCTATGCTAAATAGTTGGGGATACAAAGAAAGGCAAATAACATCTCTTGCTCTCAAGGACCTCCCAATCTATTGGTGAGACAATGTGAAAATGACTATGTTTGAACAAGAGATAATCAGGCTAAATTGGAGATAATCAACAAAGGGAAGGTACTAGAATGAGGGGGCAGATCAAGAGAGGTTTTTGGTAGGTGAGATTTTAACCAGACCCAGAAGGAAACCAGGGAAGCCAGGAGGTAGAGATGGGAAGGGAGAGAGTTCCAGGTATGGGGGTAGCCAGTGAAAATGTCCATTGTTGTGTAAGGATCAGCAAGAAGGCCGGTATTATTGGATTCCAGAGTACATGGGGAAAAGGTATGAGAAGACAAGAAAGGTGGAAAAGAGGCAGGGTGGGAAGGACTTTGAATGCCAAACAAGATTTTATATTTGATCCTAGAGGTGATAGGGAGCCATAAGAGTTTATTGAATAAGGTGGGGCGGCCACAGCCAGAGCTGTGCTTTAGAAAAGTCATTTTAATAGCTAAGTAAGAAAATAAACTGGAGTAGAGGGATATTTGAGACAGGCAGGCCAAGAGCAAGCTATTGCACTAGTGCAAGTAAGAAATGATAAGGTTCTGCATCAGGGTAGTGATGTGTCAGAGGACTGAAGGGAATGTATATGAGAGATTAGGGAAGTAGAAACAGCAGGACTTGGGAACTGAATAGATATGGCCAGAATAAAGAGATGAGGAGGACATTTAGATTTCCTAGCTGGATGACTAGGAAGATGGTAATGTTCTTATCTATAATAAATAAGTCCAAAAAGGAAAGGGTTTAGAAGAAATAGTAAGCTCTGTTTTGGACACACTGAAAAATGATGTTGTAGGCAATAGAGAGCTATTATAGATTCTGTTTCAGGGAAGCAATATTTTAGGAAGATCAGTCTGAATTGGAGGGTGAGAGGAATTAAGAGCAGTTAAAAAGTACAAGAGATCTTTGGGGGTAAACTCTAAGGCACAAGTAATGTGCTCTGGATACACTGGCAAGGTGGTGGCCAGATTTTAAAGCTGTCTCTTCTTTCCACCCCCAGAAACTCATTATCTTACTCACCAACCACAAAGGCTTCCTCAGCCTGCCTGTAGAATTTGAGCTCATCAACCAGAACTGGTATTGATCTGTGGTTTTGCTGGGTTTGCATCCCCTTTTCTTTCCAAAAGCATCTGCAGCCCTTTGGCAGCCCACATGCTGCTGGTAAAGTGGGTGGGGAGGGAATGCAGCAATGCAGCCTGGCCTGCCAATTAGGGGATTTGATTACCAAGATGTCTCTTCTGGGCAGGGCTGCTCCACTCTACACACTGCCTAGTCTGAAGGAAGCCGCCTCCACATCAAGCCTTTAGCAAGACATTTTAAACCCAGAATCTCATGATCAGATTCAGTTTCTTTTACTGTGGTTTAACAATAGCTCTTTCTCCTGCAAGTATGAAAAGCTTCATTAGTAATATGGCATTGGGATTTTTTTCAAGAGGGCTGTTGTGCCTTGGGCAGTTTGTGAAAGTTTTAGAAGTGAATGAGCTACAAGTCAGGGAAGGATGATTCAGTTTTTTCTTTGGTAAATTGTTTCCATTTTCACTTTTCTCAAAGAGTCAGAAACTTGAGCAGATGCTGCCTGTGATTTGGATGCTGTTCAGTTCCTTTCCTGTGGGGTGAAGGGTTTTCTCTGTTTACTAGCCACTTGATTTCATTGTGGCTGACCAGCATATAGTTACATGAGGATAAAAAGCCCTTTGGCTTGCCTCATCTAACACATGGTGACTTGACCAAACTGCAGTATTGTTATTTTTCTCCAAGATAATGTTGGTCTAATTCTTTCTTACTGTTTACACTGATGGCGTCTATAACCACCCTTGGTACTTTTAACATGTTTGCTTTTCTCTGTGTAAATAAATTCCATTTAAATGCCTCCAGCATTTGACCCTTCCCTAACTGAAGTTCACGTCTCTTTTTTGAATTAGACATTTGCACAAATAATCTGCGTTCTATTCTTTTCTCAGCTTTATATCACTATTTATTTTCCATGTTTTTGGTATCTCATTTGTATCTACTTACAAGTGTTATTTGCCTGATAGAATGCAAGCTCTTAGGGGACAGGAATGGTTTTGTTTTGGTCTTTGTTATTCTAGCATCCAACAACATATTGCTTGATGATACAAGGTTGATACTTGAGAAATACTAGTTTTTTGGGGCAGTCGCATTGTTTCCACAATTTCCTTTCTTATTTAGGCTATTGTATTGCATTTTTTAAAAGTTTCTCACAATATCACCTGTAGTATAGTGAATATGGGAAATATCAGTTGTTTCACATATGGCCTTAATAAATGGTCATATACATTAATTAGCCTCTCTGACCCAAATGTGATATTTTAAAATTGGTTTAATAATTTAAAAATATGCAGATGTTGAGAATAACTTATTTCCAAAGGATTAGAGTAATTCCGGTCACTTTCGGATTTACTGACATGTTCAACTAATACTCTCTTTTGGGCTGACACTTTGTAATATTTCTGTGATATTTAAAAATAAATGATGTATACTAAAAATGTTTAAATATGACTTCCTTCTTCCATCTCTTATAGCCTATGTTCCTAATAGCTCATCCTAGCTTTCAGGCAACATAAAATACTGATTTTTAGAGATGTGCTATGCCTAAAAATAAAGATGTTTGCTAAAAACTCAATACCAGAAACATTTCTGCATAAAATATATCATGCTTTCTATGAGAAGCTGTAAAGTTTGGGGGGGGGGAATGAGAGTCAGATGAATCTTTAACAGTAATTATGTCAGGGACATACTATATTTAAATCTGAGCAATTTCACTTTCCATTTCACAGGACTGCCCATAAAATAAATAAACCACTGTGGAGATAGTTTGAACTAACATCATTAAAGAATCTCAGTGATTACATAAATCTTAGCCTTCTGAGATTAGGAAATTAGTGCTTGTGACCATGTGTAATATAGTTGAGTATTTTTATTTCAGAATGATGAGAAGACAAACTACCTAAAGTCTTTATATTTCTGTATAAACCTGAGTTTATTTCACTCTCTGAAAATTCATGATAAAGGAAAAGTCTCTTGTTCAAATGACCAGATGATTAACCAATCTTTCTCTTTGGGGTCTAAAATGGAAGGATTTTATAGATAGAATGTCATAAAAAAACCCACAATAATGCAAAGCAACAATTATAGTCACTGGCATACCTAGAGTTCATTATTTTTTAACCTGTTTTAATACCCAAGTTTCTTAGGACATGAATTACAAGGTTGCAAAGGACTGGGGGGACTCATTAATTCCATAATCCTGCTTCCAATTTTGTTTTTAGGAATGAGCATTTCATTGCTTCACTCAGGAAATAGGAGTCCCAATTACTTCTGAGGTCAGTTATTATATATCTAATAAAAACTGATTTTGTTCTTCTCGTGTCATCTCTCCAATGATTTTAGAGTTTGCTAGCTATAGTTTTCTAAATAACTGCAACTATGAGAATAATCAACAATAGCTCCCATAATAAATTTATACAATTATTGTCAAATTCCTCTTAATAAAATGTGTTTGGCTCTTTGGGGGAGTAACCAAAAAAGATATTATATCCTGATTCACCAGATGACTCACTGAGACCCGATTTAATTACAATATTATAAGAATATATCTAGAACTACATCTTGGCTCCCCTAATCCCTTAAATGTGGTATCAACAGTTCCCACCTGCATGAATCATGGGGTGACTGTTATAGGACCACAAGGTCACTGCCACCAAAAAAACACTAGCATTTACATAAATGGCATTCTGTTGGAATTTAACAGAGGGAGGAAACTGGTGACCTTAGTTTGATACCTTGGATATCATCCTTCCTTTTTTTTTTTAAAGGACATCTTGTACTTCAGTTTAATTCAACAAGTAAATTTATTGTTGAGAAGAAACTAAAAAAAATTTTTTTGTATTAATGTTCCAAAATAGATACATTGTTTAACTATTCTCAATGACATTTTTTGATGTAAAAAAGTACCCATCCTACTGCATTCCCAAAACTCTGGCTCAGTGGGGCTCTGCCACCTCCACAATCTTGAGGATGGGACTTCTCAAGTTAAAATATTACTTTTCTAACCTTTAACTAGAAACTACAACTGTAACATATCCCTGTATTCTGAGACTTTTTGATACTAATACTACCTGTTACTCTTGTGAGCTTTTCTTCCATTCTCACTTCTTTTCTTCTCTCATCCTCTCCTTGTGGCTCACCTCTTGGTCTCTTCTTCACATAGTCTCCTAGCTGCTGAGTGAGAACTTTAAATTGAATAAGAACAGTATCCTGAATCGTTTCAAGGTGTAGCTCATATGAACTCCCTCTACGACTAAAACTTTGCTCCTCTGAATAGTTTGTGGTCAAGTTATTTTAAATGATGGGGGCTGGAGAACAGGGGCAGGTTTGGAAGTGACTAGAATAGGTTCCATAGCTGAAGCTTAGTTTTGCTTTATGAGTCTTGAATGTATCTTATTCTAGGTAGGAATAAGATTCATACATATGTACCCTATGGGTTTATGATGCATATGCTTTATAAAATACATTGAGCCTTTTGAAAGTACACTGGAAAATGCTACCACACACTAGTGATTGGGGTGGGGAAGTATTTCTCTTTATTTTTGGTTCCAGATGTTTACATTTTGAGCTAAGTGAGTGAGTGAAGGAGGTACCTTTTTAACAATCTAAAGAATATTATAAACTTTTGATACAAATACAATAGAATCAGAATGAACCAGAACAAATCTCTTCTCCCAGAAGGGGGAGAGGGAGGAGAGGAAGAAGAGGAAGAGATTACAATGAGGGCAAAAGTATTTCTCTGCACTGAGATAAGAAAAGACAGTGCCAAGCTGAACCTTGTACATAGTAGATGCTTAAAATTTACCATATTTAACTGAATTATTAGTAATGAGCTTTAGAATTGTAAAGTTCCAATTAAGGGACTAGTCAATGATAACAAAAGATGAGGCTAGGAGAAACTTCTGATATATTACACAGTAGCAGTCAATCTCTACAATGCCGATGTGTCAAACCAAGAAGCTAACCACAGTAATTTATTTAGCATAAAATTACTCAATATTTAGGAATCAGACAAAATGGGTGAGGGAATACATTTCATTTTCCTTAAAGATTTACAGAGGTGAAGCAGAGAGCAAGGGAAGCTTAATTGTGGTGAACAGAAGACAGGGGAAATTAAAAAACAACAACAACAACAAAATGATCCCTAACTTATTAAAGTTTAACTGAGGTTTTGTCATTATTAGCTTTCATTTCCTGGGTCATTCTGTATTCAGGGGCAGGGCTTTAAGGTATTGGGACTTTTTTTCCCTGTGATTTTCCATTTCTACTATTTTAGTGATTGCTCCTGTGTTACCATGGCTCCTTATTTTTCTAGACCTTAAATAAAAGTAGGTTTGTTTCTATTTGGCACAGACCAATTATATATACAAATAACGTACTTCAATGGCAGGTTGATGGTTCAGTGTATTTGAACAATAGTAAAATGAAAATTTTGTGCAAAGGTTACTACCCAAACTTTGAAAATGGCTGGCTTGGAGGTCCTGGTGCATGCAGTTAAGCTACTTCCAAAGCCTACAGTACTCTGAAGTTATGGTTTAAGTGTGGCCTTTCATTGTAACAATAATGCCTGAGGATTACGTTCTTTCAGGAAGAAGTGAAAGGGCACAGCCTTGACACCATTCCTTAGACATAGAATCAGAATATAAGGAAAGACAAATAGAGAAGATTGAAATTTAAGAAAAGATGAAGATAATTGCACTGAACACATCATTTTCTTGCAAGTTTGGAGATGAGATCTTTCCATTCTGCCCTCTTCCTCGTGATATACATAGGTGTGAGATGCTGCAGTCGTGGCTCTGGCTGTCCCTTAAAGAAGCCCTGACACAAGGCCTCTGTGTTACAGATTACATACATTCCACAATCATAGCTGTTTTGTTGAGCAGGGGCTTTCTCTTCTACAAATGCTACTTTGTCCCCTCTTTTTCCCAAAAAGGCCTCCAGTTTCCCTGCTACCTGTCTTGCATGTACAGAGTTGCTTCTGCTATGTGAATCATAATGGGAAAATCTATTTTTGTCTTGGTGATAAACCAACAAACTCCAATGAGTTCCCCCAGCTGCTTGATTGGAGTTATTATTGATGGGTAAGAACACGACTCTTTTGTGGGGCAAGTCAAGAGGCTGAAGGAACATGGTGATCTCCTCTGGGCTGGTGGTACACTTGATGAATTGAGTGACTTCTGGGCTGATGAAACACACTTGGTCTGAGCAGTCATGGAACTGGTCACTAGCAAAGTACTCAAAAGCAAATCCAATAATATGGTCATTAAGCCAGCTGGGAGGATCCAACAGTGAGACATCTGATTCCCGAAGTAAACTGTCCATGTAACTCAAAACAACAGGGTCCATTCTGCACAGAGACCAACTGGAAACAAACGGTAAGAGCTGAAGTAAAGGGTAGAAGACAATATTTACTGATGTATATTCTATATAAATACTAAGGAGAAAACGAAATCATACTGGTAGGGAGCTTAGAAGAGCAATTAGAATGTCAAAAGACCTATGTTATAGTTTTTATTCTACCACAGGTAGAACAGGGCCTCAGCTCTTATCAATTAAAAAAAAAACCCAGATAAATTAGTGTGCTGCTTGTCTTAACTCACAGGGATGTGAGACTTAAAATGACACAGTCATATATAATTCTATTTACTATATAACTCTAAAGAGCTACATAAGTGTTAGTTATTATTACTAATATCCCTATTTTATGGACAGGAAAACTGAAATTCTTAAAGGTTAAGTGATTTGCTCAAGGGTACACAGCTAATAAGTAGGAGAAACTAGGACTAGAATCCAGTCTTCTCACTCTTGAGTAAAGGGCTCTTTCTACTATTGTCATAATCACAGTTGATATTTTTATAACATTGTTATAGCACACATTCTGAAGCATTCCAAAAACTTCTAGAAGATACCATTCTGAAAGGCTCTGTTCTTCTTTGGGAAAGAGTTTACTCATTTGAGAATTCTATATACAAACGAAATCACAGGGCTAGCTCCTAAACTTTTAACATTTTTAAAGAATTTTATGCATTTTGTATCATTTGATCTTCTAAACAACCCTAGGAAGGATATTCTTATAATACATTATAAGATATTCTTACCTCTCCATCCCTTTTTATAAAGATGAGGAAATTAAGACTCAGTTAAATTAACTGGCCAATGTTGACAAATCTTGCCAAAGTCAGAGGCAGGATTCAAACTCAGCTCCCAACTCCCAGTCCATTGTTATTTTTACTACAACACAAATCCTAGTTCTGTCACTCACTACATATATTATCTTGTCACTTAAAAACTCTGGGCTTCAGCTTCCTCTGTAAAATGAAAGGATTGGATGAGATAATCTCTTAAGGTCTCTTTGAGCTCTTGGGTCTATCTGTGCCATGTTCCCTTTCTAAAAAATCTTTGCTTAAATAGGAATTGAGTTTTTAGGTTGCTAAGATGGTGATAGACTTTCTAACTTCTTTATAGAGTTGATGCAAAGAATGTGCTTTAAAAACCATAAAGAACTATTTTTTAACAAATTAAGCTGTTAGTATTTAATGTCTGATAAAATGCTTCAGCAAAATGAGGAAACATTTTTTAAATAATGCAATTAGAAAACCCTCCTGGGTATTTAAGTTTTACTCTTTCTCAAAAGGGAAAAAAAAAAAAACAGGTAAAAAGCATAGTATACCCCCACCCCCACCCCTTTCTGCTTTTAGGGTTGGAGTAGAGAGTGATCATTTTAAGGGAGGCAATGAGCTTGATTCTCCCCTCAACTAGCTCCTTGGAAATGCTTGCATTAAGTTAGATAGGGTACCAATCTGTTCCAATATTTTAACTTTGGCACTAGGTGCCAGAGAGGGGCTTACACCAAAAGGAACTATTTGTTCTCACCCCACAAAGAAAGATGCCATTATAGGAAACATCAGTATGTTGTCAATGTTCACAAACTGGGCAGTTCTGAATAGTAATGGGTTTACAGTATCTTCTGTTCTCTACAGATAAATGAATTCAATAAAAAATTCTTAATGTTTTAATATAAACTTCCTTCATAGTCAAAGCTTAATAAAAGAATGAATCTAGTTATTTATAATTAAATTCTTAAAATAAAATTCCATAGATTAAGGAAGCTATTACAAAGCACAAAATATCAAAGTAGTTTAATGTTTAAGATTTCTTAAAGGATTGACAAATTAAAAGCAAATAGTCTTTTGATTAATTGTTAACTTAATTTAAAAAAAGCACTGGACTGTAGTAAGGAACTAGATATTAACTAGCAAGGCAAGTCACTTAACTTTTCTATGCCTAAACTTCCTCAATCTATAAATGGTAGAATTGCAGTGGATGATCTTGAAGATTTTTCTGGTTGTAAATTCTATTGAGTCTAAGTCTAAACTTTCATGTAAATTTTTGCATTGTAGGCACTTAATAAGTGTTGAAAAAACGAATTAATGTTTAGGAAGTGGTGGTTAGATGTTCTTTGAGGAAATACTTCTTATTGCAAAGTTTGTTAATAATTTTTAGCATGTTGTTCAGTCATGCTCAACTGTGACCCCATTTGGAGTTTTTTTGGCAAAGACACCTGGGTAGTTCGTCATTTCCTTCTCCAGCTCATTTTACAGATGAGGAAATGAAGACAAACAGGGTGAAGTGACTTGCCTAGGGCCACACAGCTAGTCTCTGAGGCCAGATTTGAACTTTGGGAAAATGAATCTTCCTGACTTTAGGACCAACACTCTATCAATTGTTCCATCTATTCAAACCATGCCATTTAAAAAGCAACTACTGAGCAGCGAAAAATTGTCTTTAAATTTAAGTTTAAAGATAATGTAATTTCAATATGTAATATTAATCTTTTAAAAATCAATTGACACCTATACTAGGCATTTTATTTCTCTGGTATTTTGTACACATTACAAAACTATTTACTAAATTAAATAACAGAATCATTTATATAATTTAAAATCACATTATAGAAGCAACTAGGTGGCTAGGTGGACAGTGTCAAGCCTGGAGCCAGGAGGTTCTGGATTCAAATTTGACCTGACATGTCCTAGCTGTGTGACTCTGAATAAGTCACTTAACCACAACTGCCTAGCCCTTATTGCTTTTCTGCCTTGGACCAAATTCTTAGTATCGATTCAAAGTGGAAGGTAAGGGTTAAAAAAAAAAAATCATAATAATGAGGATGCTGCAAGTAAACTAGAGCAAAGAGGTAGAATTTATTGAGATCAAGGATTAACAGTATTTATAGTGATACTTCATACCATATCAGTTCTGTGCTCCCCTCCCCCCATTATGTACCTACAGCTATCAGAAGGTGAGAACACCAACACTGTTTGTTTTAGTAAATTAGAGTCTCACTAAGGAAATTCAGACTTTTTATTCTTATTCCTTTAAAAATTTATATTACATATAAAAGTTATCTAGGGTAGTTAGGTGGTACAATGGAAAGAGTGCCTGGTTCTGAGTAAAGACGACCAGAGTTTAAAATGTGGTCTCAGCCATTTACTAGCTGTGTGACCAAGGGCAAGCCACTTAACCTGGTTTGTCTCAATTTCTTCATCTGTAAAATGAAATGGAAAAGGAAATGGCAACCATTCTAGTATCTTTGCCGAGAAAATCCCAAATTGTATCAGAAAGTATTAGACAGTACTGAAACTAATGAATAAAAATGTTATTTACATATATACAAATAACATAGAACTGCCTTTCATATGTATATGCACACACAAATTTTAATAGGAATAAGAGTCAAATGGCTAGGCTTCCTTAGATCTTGTAGGGCTTTATTTACTAAAGCAAACAGTACATTTATATAATCAATTTATATAATATGCAAATCACTAAATAGCTCTCCAGTTATCTTTCAATTCATACTATGTACAGAAGAGGCTATTAAATTATTTTAACTATTCATATAAATACATTTTATATTTATCATATGTATTTATATATTTCATATTATATAAATGGTGTATATTTATAAATACATACATAAAACAGCCTCATTATGATGTTATCTTAAGACATCATACAAAAAGCAGACATCTAAGAGTTCCTATTTTTCATAGTCTTTGGCTGTACTGCATAGGACTTAAATGTAATTGCTTGGAAATATCCTAACTGTAACTGATGCTCACTGTAACATGACACTCTAATTGCCAGTAACATGATTCCTTATATTTCATCAAGCAATATGTGCCAGTTGTGCATTAGTGTTCAAGTCATTTATTGAAGTCATTTAATGACAATTTTATCTATGTGATGATCAGGCCTGAAGTATAGTCCAGCATAATCAAGAATTTTAACATAATTTCACTTTTTGAATCAACCTTAGAATTTTGTTTGGCAGTATTTGAAATCAATTAGCCTAAACTCCCACCTAATGTATGAATGCCTACTAGATAGACAGCCAGTCTCTGGGCTTGAGCAGTTTCTCTGTTTTAACATGCAGGATGCTTTCCAACTTTTGACCCCATCTGTAGAGTAACATTCAGTTCTGCTTGCCACATTTTAGGAAGAACACTAATGAGTGGGAGAATGAGCAATGGAGAACAAGCAGGATGGGAAAGGTTATGAGTACTCTATGAGAACAGGCTAAAGGAATTGGAGTTGTTGAGCCTGGCCAAAAGAAGACTTAGGGGTAGGGGGACTGTGGGTATGATAGCTATTTTCAAGACTATAAAGGGTTATTATGTGGAAAAAAGAGCAGTCTTGATGTCAGGAAAAACTTCTAAACAATTAGGTGGCTATTCAAAAGTGAAGCAGACTACCTTTGGAGGTAATAGTTTCCTCTACTCTAGAGCTTTTATGCCAAAACATAAGTGTTTACTTTGTGCCCAACATTGAGCTAAGTTCTGGGGTTTAAAGAAAAAAAAATGTGAAGTCAGTCCTTACCCTCAAAGAGCACACATTCAAATGGGGATGCTTTGGAGATTTGTTTGGATAGAATTTGGACCAATTATCTTCTAGGGGTTCTTCCAACTTTGATATTCTGTGTATTTTTGGTCAACTATGTTGGAAAACTCTCCCTCATAATTAATTTATAGAATATTTTTAAGGTTATGCTTTATATTGATTACCCTTTGATTTTCTTAGCAACTTCATGTAATGAGTAAAATAACATATATTACCTTCAATTTAAAGATGTGGAAACTGAAGCCCAGAGTTTAAACGACTTGCCTGAAGGACCACAGCTGGAACCCAGGCCTTCTGATGCCTACCAGTTTTCCATTACACAATGCTGATTCCCTGGAACAGCTCTGGCCCAACAATGGCCCTAGTTTTGTTCTCTGGAGCAACACAGTAAATTTAGTCTTTTTTTCTCCATATGACAGCCTTTCAAATAACAGGAGATGAAAAATATTTAAAATAGATAACATATGCAGAGCTGTTAAGAATTTCCATATCAACATGGCCTAATATGGACAATTGGTGGAATATTGTCAATTTCAATGTGTTTGCATCTGTAGTGCCTGACTCATAATTGGTGTTGAAAAAATGCTTGTTGAATTGAATTTATTAGTTGAATTGAATAAATGCTTATTGAATTTATCTGCTGAATGAAATACAAATTTTATCTTTTTCTAAGCACCATTCCATTTAGAATCTTTATTACATTACTGTGTTCTTCCATGTGGAAGGACAAACTCCAAATCAACCTAACAATTATTAAGCCTCCTGAACTGGCACTTAAAACTAATTTGTTTTTTAATCTTATGGACATCTGCTTTTTAAAAAAATACTTCCAATTACTTAAAACATTTTATATTTGATCACAATTCAGAGATGACATAATGTTGATAATACAAGTGGTTTTGCAAGGAACCAATCAAGTTTCTTTTCACTCAAGAGACTTCTCATAAGAATTAAGCAGTCTTGGTAAAACAAAACTCTCTAAAACAAAAAACCTGAAACAACCTTAATAAGCTAGCAAGGTTACATAGGATTAAAGTAATAATACAAAAAACTGTGCAAAAGAAAATACTGGCTTCTGGAACCCAAAGCTGAGGAACATATGTTTAAAAAATAAAACCAAAAAACCCATCGTTTCTACAGAGGAGGTAAGCTTCTGGACAAAATAACTCAATATTGGTTTGGTGCAAGGCAGATTTTTGGTCAACTAATTGTTATGTTAGAAAGCTCTTGTCTGCAGTGTTGGTTAAAATGAAGATGGTCAAAAATAGAACAGAAACTCAAATTCAAGAGTATAAGTTTTCAATAAGTTATATTTGCGAAGCTGCCCACATGGTTTGTTAACTTAGAAAGTTAGTGTGAAACACTGTTCTGATAGTACTGCATAGTTCCCAGCAGGATATCTATACTTCTACAGACTAGTCTCAAATTAGATAAGCATTTGAAGGTCAAGAAGAGAGCATTCCTTCTCTTTTTAATTATAGGGCTACACAGCCTATGGTGATTGGTACTATAGAAATGCATTTGATACATTAATTTTAATTAAAAAATCAGTTTTTCTGTTTCTTAAAAATACTAATTTAAGTCATGTTAATATTAATATTTACATGACAGCACTAATAGAAATGTTTTAAAAAAAGAAAGTTCAAATGTTTTAAAAAATATTTTCAATGCTAACCCTAAAATTCAGGAATCTTTTTAAAAAATGCTATTTGAAAAGGGCCATTTCAATTTATCTATATAAGAAATGAGTGAAAGTGAATTAGATTTTGAATCCTTGTCTTACAAATGTAAGTCATGGGGCAGCTAGGTGGCTCAGTGGATAGAGAATCAGGCCTAGAGATGGGAGGTCTTAGGTTCAAATCTAGCTTCAGACACTTCCTAGCCGTGTGACCCTGGGCAAGCAATTCACAGTATTGGTTCTAAAAGGATTTAAAACAAATGTAAATCAATTATACATCAAGGAATTTCCTGTGATTTAGCAAATATGGATCATAAATTTCAATATCTACACATGACAGAATACCACTAAATTTACAAGTGGAAGAATTCAGCTATCAGTTTTTAAAAGTTCCTGATGCCATGATTAACAACTTTATTAATACTCAGCAGAGAAGATATACACCTGCTTGTCTTCATTATCTTAATGATCTATTTCTCAAGAGTTCTGAGACTTCCACCATTTTCTTTCTCAGTGGCAAAGGGATAATGCAGTAAATACTGAAAGATAACAATCACCAGTTTACTAGTCTTCCTTCAACCTCTAGGACTCAAAACAATTTTTCTTTAACATCAGAAGAGATTGCAATTTGGAGTAAATATTCAGCAATTTCCTTTTGGATGGTTGTGATTATTTTTTTCCATTATAGAATTGTTCTGTGCTTGGAAACTTCCTTCTCAGAGAACTTCCTATGCTATGCTGAATACTAATGAAGTAAAACCTTACTAGTTTAAATAAATTAGGAGAAAGACTAATATGAACCAGTTAAAAGTCTGAATAGTAGTCCCATTTGAAGGACATACAAAGTGGAGTAAAAACAGCATGGAATTTGGAGTCAGAAGATGTGGTCTTGAATCCTGTAGTGAGCTTAGGAAAATTTAACTTCTTTGGGTTTCAGGTACTTTTATCTTTAAGATGGGGGTGCTGTGCTAACTGATCTCTGATAGTTCCCTCAGTTCCGAAAACAAAAAGACTAATAAAAGAAGAGACTGGCTTATGGTTAAACAGCTAGGAAGTGTCTTAGTTAAGAATCGAAACTGTCTCCTGACTTAGTCTTATCATTGCACTGTTTTCTAAAAACATGGATTTTTTTCTAGCACCTACGTAGCAAAACAAAAGCTTAAAAAAGTACAGTCCAGTGGAAGGCCCGGATTTAATGAATAACTCATTTACATTCAATATTGTTTGGTATCTAAATTATACTTGCAAAAACCTTGAAAACTGTTCTTTTAAAAAAGGTTAAGCATTTTTCTCAAAGCTAATTTTTGCTCTGCAAATCTTTTCATAGACTACATAAATACTAAACTGCTGTTCTGTCTACAAGTTATCTAATCATTGAGTTCCAAACTTTATTGTACATTTATTGACCAAAGTAGTCATTATCTTGGCCTATGATAAATAGAACTTTCCCTTTCATAAATGTCTTTAGCCTTCTAAAAAATGATAGTAGTACTCTTCCCAATGCAATCCAAGTTAAATGAAAGATTGTAATGAAAAATTTCCAGTAATAGTTAACAAAGGCTGTTAATATATACTAGTTAGCTAAGCAATGGTATTTTTATTTCCTCACTGTCTTCAGAAACTCAGGATAAGAGGAAAGACATTAAATTCGGGTTTTGAAAAAACAAAAACCTAATATCAATAACACTTTTATTAAAGTACTTATTCATTGGTCATTAGGTAATACTATTTGGGGTCAAAAATGCCTTGTGGATACTTAAATATTAACAAGGCAAAGATATTTTTACAAGCATCCATGGGATGATATAAAGGAGAATGCAGGAAGGAGAATTTGACAAATGGCATAAGTTAGATAAAAGTTACTTTCAGAAAACTATTCTCCAATACATAAAATTCTTTAAAAAGTTTTTCAATTATGAAGTATTATCTTTGCATTACAGATGGAAAATATGCAAAACAGTTGATTAATTCACCCAAACACCCATAGCTGATGAATAAACCTAGACTTTCATAGTTTGAAACTATACCATTACCATTACTTTTGTCCTTAACCAATTTTTGGGCCACAAT
Organism: Gracilinanus agilis; assembly: GCF_016433145.1. Taxonomy (NCBI): domain Eukaryota; kingdom Metazoa; phylum Chordata; class Mammalia; order Didelphimorphia; family Didelphidae; genus Gracilinanus; species Gracilinanus agilis. The sequence continues at coordinate 656,014,657 of NC_058131.1, read as the reverse complement.
AAAGGGGTATGCAAATTGGGCAAATTATTAGGGCACCTGGAACAGAGAGCTCTCCTTAGAAACTGTTACTGAAACCAGATTTTTGGCACGAAGTTAAAAATACAATTTGATGATTACTATATATTATAAAAGGGTACAAGCGAATAAAAAATTTGAATTAACCCCCCAACAAAACTAAATTAGTCAAAACATTTGATGCATGACAACTTTTAACATGTTAAAGTTTGAATTAAAATAGGAACTATGCCTAATTATATAGTTTGAGTTAGACTACTTTATAACATCCACCTCATCTTAGAAAACATTTTATTAAGTTTAAAGAACTACAGTTTTAGGACAAGAGATTTAGAGTTGAAAAAAACTTGAGAGTATTTTGTTCTCTAGTTCTCAATTTACCATAATAGGGTCACTATTTCAGTTTAAACAGTTGGCTGTGACAAGGATATGGCAACTTCTTGGGGGGCTCCATTGTCAATTCATTGATGTGGAAAGTCCCAGTGTTAATCAACTGCATAATTTATAGATTTAAAGAGTCGCCTGGAGGTACAAAGAATTGAGATTTGAGCAGGTTCATAGTGCTACAATATATCAAAAGAAGAACTTGAACCTAGGTCTTCTGGGCTCTGGGTCCACTATCCAGAAAGACATCTCAGTAATATGCAAACCATTCAAGAAACAGCTGCTGCTGAGGGGGAGTAGTTTTTATATTCAGGTTCAGTAAAGGTTACCTAGATTCAAAAAATATTTTCTTCCAAATGTATAAAATGATATAAATTATTTGGGAACAGAAAAAGTAAGTTTTTCCTCCCTTTCCCCTCAGTCTACACTGAGTGAGCTTAAGAAGGCAATATTATAGCTCTAAGAATCCATTATGTGATGTTGCTCTATGAAGTAACAGTTTAAAAACCTTTTATATGGAAATTCAGTTATTAAAAAACACATAAAGGGTCTTGGATTCCAACTTTGTTAAAAGTTGGAAGGTACCTTAAAAATTCATCTAATCTAGTTTAAACTTATTCAAACAAAATCGTGAACAGTGTGTAATACACTAAACTCTTTGTATATTTATAGCCACCATTTATATGGCATTTACAAAACACTGCCTTGTATGACAGTTATTTGTCACATATTTCTCATTTCTGGGAGTGTAAAGTGCTGGAGGACAAGTAATATGGATAAGATTTTTGTGCCAGGCCAAAACAGTAATATTTATGTAGCTTTTGATCACAGTCAGGTGATCAAACTCAGGTGAACTCTCCGTTCAATGCTCTTTCCATACAACACCAGAGCATGATGTGGTTTTGGAGGAAGGAGCCCTGCATTAGGATTTCCATAACCTGGATTCTAACCCTAATTCTGCCTCTTATTTGTTCTGTGACCCTCTTCAAGTTACTTAGGTTATCTTGAGTTTGTTTCCCCATCTATAAAATGGGCACACTCCTACTTGCCATGTATCCTTTACTGGGTGGCAATGAGGATCAACTGAGGACACCTAAGAAAGCTTAGTTAACTGTCCCATGATACACTAATGTGAGGTAATAATAAATATCTGCTGACTAAAATAATTATATGTTTGTTGTATAAGAAAAATATCTAAAACGGGGCTTGTAGCTTACCGCATATAATGACATATAAATTGATTTTTTTTTTTTTAAACTTCAATGTCTCGCAAATTGGGAGTGGATTACAGTAAGTTGTTTAACAACAATAGAGATAACGGGTTGAACCTATCAAGTGAGGAACCTGGACCCGGATTCCCCATGCCCCCTCAGATGATTTATTAAGGGTTAAGCCCTTCCAGTTCTGTTTATTGGGGGCAGGAGCTGGGAGAGCTGCACCGAAGAGGAGGCGGCGGAGGAGGAGGAGGAACAGCTGCTCTTCCGATGCCTTCAGTACAGGTCAAAGCCAGGAATTTCCTAGCACGGTCTGGGCGGGCTGACAAATATACAAAGTTGCCTTCTGCCCTGGGATACTTGGCGAAACACATGGACTTGGGTGATGGTAGTCATAAGCTGCGTCGCCAAGATTCTCGCAGGGCTAACCCCGGTAATTGGCGCCAGCACTTGGGGAGTTTCCGTAAACAAGAGTCCTAACCAAGGCGTCACTTTCTGAGGGAACAGCACAATTAATGCGGGGACAGGACATCCAAGAAGCCACGGCTTTACCAGGTAGAGCAGGGTTGGGCTGGGGAGGGTTCCTTACTTGCCCCAGGGCTCTCGAGGAAAGCTCCCCAGGGGTTCGGGAGCTCAGCCCTCGCGCGGAGTATGTGGCCCACCCACGTGGGACAGCACGGCGGTGGTGGGGAAACCCTTGCAGCTAGGTTCGCTATCCCTCCACCAGGATTTGGGACCCCTGGCCCGCCCCGACGCTGACAGGGGTCTTCTGTGTCACAGAGTCTGCTCAGTACGGGTGACGGACCGCGGAGATGGCACCGCCGGACGCCACAGAACCCGTGAGTCACAACCCGACTTTCTACTCCGGACCTCGGAAGAGACCGGGCGCCAGGGGCGGGGGGGAAAGCGGGGGGCTGGGGGGCGGGGTCAGAGATGGGCTGCCCCAGCCCACTCCACCCTACCCTACCCCACACTTGGGTGCCAGTGGCAACAGCAGCTACAACCCTTCCTCGGCACAGCAAAACTGGCTTACACCGGCTGCTCCCGCCCTCTTACCTGCCTTAGGCTTCACCCCCCGGGA
>NC_058131.1:655910383-656002246 GCF_016433145.1 Gracilinanus agilis | reverse complement strand
GGCCGCCCCCGCCCGGCCGCTCTGTCCCGGCTGGCCGTTGAGGCGGTTGGTCCGGCCTCGGAAGTCTCGGGGGCTCCGGGAGGGGGCGTGTCTGGGCCGTTCGTGGAGGCCGAGGCTGGGCTCGCGCCGGGCCCCGCGGGGAAGGGGCTGCAGCTCGAGAGCAGAGCTTGGGAGCGCCGGCCTCGCCCCCGGGCGCGGGGCGTGCTCCTCCAAGGTCACCCGGCGGCCCCTGCCCCATCCCCTCCTTCTCGTTGGCCTGACAGCTCGGTGGGGACCGCTGTGGGCCGGGTTGGCGGGGCGGGTCGCCGCGGCCCCTGATGTCACTAGGAGATCTTCGCAAGGATTCACCTGCTGCGGGAAAGGGTTTGCAGCAGGAGCTGCCTTGGCACGTGGGGCATGGGGCATCGCTCATCATTTATTTATTTATTAAACGGCGTTCTTGTGGGATGGACGCAGCGGTTTTCCTGAGCGCTCTTATGTATCCCTTGTGGAACCTTTGGAAAATGAGTGTCGGAGGTCAAGACCCTGATATCTAAAGTTAAAATAGTTGATAATTCAGGGGGCCACTGCTGCTCCTTCGTGCTGTCTGATCTCAGACGAGCAAGTGCAAATTGCTGCACTAATGTCATTCGTAATAAATCTGCTGATAAGGCCCTTTCACGCCAGAAAATGTCCTCTTCACCCCCCCCCCCACTCAAGATTTTAAAATTTAAGAATATATGAACTTTCAGGAGGTTAATGCATTCAATTATATCCCATGGTCCAGTTTAGAATTTACCTTTCAAGATCTCTTGGAAGCAGAAACTCATTCATCTGAAAGGAACTTTTATCATAAATACCATTGTACAATAGGGAAAAAAGACTACTCTTTTTAAGTTTCTTCGACATATAGTTACGAAGAGTAAAATGGCAAGCTTTTATTCCAAGTTTATTGACAGTTATGTTTGCTTTTTTTCAATAGTGGTTGTATCCTGAAAAAAAAAATCCTGATGTTTATTATACTGTAGAAATTCAATATGATGTAATTTAGAGAGAATTGGAAATTAATCACTGAATTGCCATTATAGCTAGCCAGACTAGATGGCATCAAGTCTTTTTTAGCTTTAATTCTGTTACCATGTTTCTACATCATTTAGTGTAGTGTTAGCATTTTTAGCAATAACATTAAAATAAACACATTTTGCTTTCTTGATATCTTTGTGTAATAGATTAGTTTTTAAAACAGATACTTTGAGCACTTCTGACTAAATGGAATCTGAAAAGACTAAAGTTCAACTTAATTTTCAATAATAGTCTCAGGTGAAAAAAATATGTGCTGTTCTAATCTTTCTAGATTTTTCCTCTAGGGGAGAAAAAATTTCTGGTGCTGCTGGCATGAAATAAAAACACAACACAATCTTTAAAATAGTTATGCATTGTTTAAGTTATGCATTCTTTATAGTGTCTTGCTACCCTGACCCTTGATAATCAGTTTTAGATAATGCTTTCCTTTCTCTTGTTACTTTAATATTTGGTAATTATCTGGGGTTTGTAAATTATAGATTGTGTCCAAAAAAGATAGTTTTGGGTCTTTGGGATTTTTATAGATATTGTACAAGTGTGATTTTCCAGTTGTCTTTTTAAAATGATATAAGATTGAATGTTGACAGCGTCAACATCATGTATGGCTAAAAAATATAAAATGTATTGGCCATGTAATAAGATTAAGGGATAACGTCATATTGCCTGTGTTCTCCAGCGATATCCTTACTACATCAAGAAAAGACAAGGAGGGCCTCCTGATCAATTTGATGGATCCTTTGTGTAAAACTTACTTGTTTGGAAGGCAAGGACAAGAGTTCACATAAAATAGGTGTGGTGGATAGATGGTGATCTGCAATATTGGAGGAAACATCCACATCCATATAAACTGATTTATGAGTGTGTATATGTACACACACACACACACATACAGATCTCTTTATATATATCACATAAATTTGAAAAATTGAATTAGAAAGCAAGACTTAATAGAAAAGTCAGTTTGGAAAAGATACTTTTGAAAACTTGCCAACATTGTATGAAATTAATTTTTAACTAGTGGTAAAGACTTATTTGGAAAAATAGCAATTAATACTTTACATTTTTGTTTATGATTTTGTAATATTAACTGAGAGATTCTAGATATTAGCAGTAAGATGATTTCTTTCTTCTGTCTTCTTCCTTCTTTCTCCTCCCATCTATCTTTTATATGATAGGACTTTACTCTTACCAGAAGAAATGTTGATTTGTTCATTGAAAGCTTGACATATGTAGATTGTAATGACTGTGGCAATTTTCTTCCTTGGCTACAGCTTCTTTCATAAAGTTGGACCATGTGTGTGCATGAGCATTTACTTTCTTTGGGGTAAGGATCATACATCATAGTAGGAAATAGTTAACCTAGTTACATATTGAAATACTTTATAATCTTATAGCTTGCTTATATGTTTATACATTTTGGTTGATGAATAATAAAATATGTTAACATTGGTATATTTAGTTTTCAATGAAGGGGTTATTAAGGTCTGGGTCTTGCATTTTTTTTTTAAACCCTTAACTTCGGTGTATTGTCTCATAGATGGAAGAGTGGTAAGGGTGGGCAATGGGGGTCTAGTGACTTGCCCAGGGTCACACAGCTGGGAAGTGTCTGAGGCCGGATTTGAACCTAGGACCTCCTGTCTCTAGGCCTGACTCTCAATCCACTGGGCTACCCAGCTGCCCCCTGGGTCTTGCATTTTTTTAAAAAGTGAAAGATCTGATAGAAATTTAGTAATACAGAACTTATTCTACTGTAGAATTTGTTTAATCTCTAATAGTATATTTGAAAGGGAACCCATAAAATTTGAAAAAAAAAAGCACTATGTACTCTAGCCCTTAAGCACTATATACTCTAGCCCTTAAGATGAACAGTTAAAAATAATTCTAAAAATACCATTTTAATAGTGTTCTGTAGTTGGAGAACACTAATTTCTGAGGAGTTAAATAGAGGGAGGGAGGGAGGTTTAGTGGACAGAGCACTCTAAAGTTTGAGACTTAAGTTGGAATCTCTTTTTCCTCACTTTGTTAGATCAGAGATTCAAAATTGACAGGAGACTCAAATTATTTAAACTCTAAGCTTCAATTTCCTCATTTCTAAAATGGGGGGGTGCCGTCATGGAGTTGTGGAATCTTGTGAGTGGAAGCATGTTTATAGTTCATTAGGTCTTTCCTTTGATAACATTTTGAATTCACAAGCCTTGAGCAAACCCTTTAAGCTCTCTATGTCCCCCCTCTCTAAGATTATAAGTTGCATAATTATTGATCTGCATTGGTAAAGGGAATTTGCTCCTTGCATCAATGAAATCACAGGGTTGGACCAAAGGGGGAAAAAGGATAATATTTGATCATTTAGTTGTGAAGTAAGAGATTTTATAAATATTAAAGCTTATACAACATGTGGCCTACTATTTGAAACACTTCTGTTAAATTGGCAAATAGTGTTATTTTTACTGTTTTCAGGGAAAACAAAGGAAGGGAAATGTTGAAAGACTTTTTTTTTCTATTTGAATAAAAATGAAATTCCAGCTTTTTATCTATTGGATTTTACTTAAATCACAATATGCCTTATGCACTAAGTTAAGGAATAAAACCTTACAGAATCACAACAAACTGGGACAAAACACATTAATTTATATAATTAAACATTTCCTAGAGAGAGAGGAGAATTTGAATATCTCTTTTTTTAGGCTCCAGTATTGGACCTGAAGATTGAATGACTTTTGACTGATCAATCTTTAAGCTTTTATATAGAAAAAATTAGAAATTTGAACTCTGAATAAGGAATTTAAGCACATTGCTCTAATTTCTTCTACTTATTAATAGCAAAAAGCTGCAATACCTTTCATTCTACTACCACCTAACCTACATATCCTAAATATATTTTATAAATGTATGATATTCTTGCATTATAGAATGTTTTCAAATTTTTCTACCTTAGAGAAAATAATTTGTTTTACAATATTACATATTTGTTATATGGAATGTCTTGTCAATTTCTTTAAAATATAATCTGTATTTATAATTTTTCTTGCTCTCTTTTTTACCCTTGAAATTCTGCTTCCTACTTATCATTCCCCTGAAGTTGCTCTCTCCAATGTTATTCATGATTTCTTGGTTGCCAAATTTAATTACTTTTTCTCAATCCTCATTCTCCTTGACCTCTCTGTAGTCTTTACACTCAACAGTATCACTGTCTCCTTGACACTTTCCTCTCTGTCGGTTTTCAGGATACTATTCTCTAGCTTCTAGAGAACTCCCTATCAGACTGCTCCCTCTCCTTTGCTGAATCTTCTAGATGATCTCCTCTACCTGTAGGTGTCCCTCAGGGTTCTGTCCTGGACTGCCTTCTCTCTCTATACTACTTCACTTGGGGATTTCATCAACTCGTATAGATTTAATTGCCATCCATATATTGATGATTTTTCAGTCTTCCTAACCTGCCCCAAACTCTGCTCTCTCCCAATGTCAAATCTCCAACTACTTTTCAGGACATCTCCAACTGAATGTCTATTTGACATCTTTTAAAAAATATTTTTAATAGCATTTATTTCTAGGTATCTTAGCCCTTCTTCCTCCCTGCATCATAGAAGGCATAATTTGGCTAAATAAATATGCATATATAGATTATGTCTTGTGTTTCTATTTTTCAGTTCATTCGAGGTGAACATTAACAAGTTATTCACATTTTAAATCTATAGCTGTATATAATGTTCTCTTGGTTCTACTTGCTTCATTCTTCATTACTTCATGTAGTTCTTTTAAAGTTATTTAAAAATTAATCTGCTCTAAGTGAGACACTTCATGCATAATATGGTATGTGATGGTGATTGAATACTATTGTGCTGTAAGAAAAATCATGAACAGGATGATTTCAGAAAGAGCTGGAAAGACCTACATGAAGTGATGCATAGCGAAATAAGCAGAACCAGAACACTGCATAGTAAAAGCAATTTTGTGGGATGATCAACCATGAAAGACTTAGCTACTTTCAGCAATAGTGATCCAGGACAATTCTGAAGAACATGACAAAGAATGCTATCCATCTCCAGAGGTCAAAACAAACCATTTTTCACTTTAGTTTATTTGTATTTGTATTTTATTATTCTCTTACAACAATGAGCAATATGGAAATGTTTTGCATGATAACATATGTATAACCCAGATCAAATTGTTTACCATATCTGGGAAGGGAGGGAGGGAGATATTTTGAATCTTTATAACTTCAGAAAACTTAGGTGGAAAATTGTTATTACATGTAGTTGGTAAAGTAAAATATCTTTTAAAAAAAAAAGAAAAATATTAATCTGCTCATCATTTCTTACAGTGCAGTGCTATCTCATTACAAATCTTATACCACAGTTTGTTTAGTCATTTTCCAGTTAATGTACATCCCCTCAATTTCCAGTTCTTTGCCACCACAAAGAGAACTGCCATAAATATTTTGGAACATAGAGATGCTTTTCCTTTTTCCTTTTTCATTGATCTCCTTGGGAAATAGACTCAGCTGTGCCACACAATTTTGTAAGTCTATGCGCATAATTCCAAATTGTTCTCTAAACAGGTTGGGTCAGTTTACAGTTCCATGAACAGTATTCCCACTTCTTCACATCTCCTCTAATATTTGTCATCTTGTCCTTTTGTCATTTTAGCAAATTTGATGGGTTTGAGATGAATGCTCAGAATTGTTTTGATTTGCATTTCCCTAATCAGTAGTGTTTTAGAGTATTTTTCCCAGGTACCTGATTTTTTTTATCTGATAACTATCCATATCTTTTGCTCATTTATCAGCTGGAGAATGACTGTTATTCCCCCAAATTTGACAAAGTTCTCTATATATTTTAGATAGGAGACCTCTATCTAAGAGACTGAAATTTTTTTCCAAATTATCTACTTTCCTTTTAATCTTGGCAATATTTATTTTATTTGTACAAATATTTAAGATACTCAAAATTATCCATTTTACATTTCACAATGCTCTCCATTTCTTGTTCATAAATTCCTCTCCTATCCATAAATCTGATAGGTAATATGTTTCTTGCTCTTCTAATTTATTTATGATATCTCCTTTTATGTCTAGATCATGCATCTATTTTGAGCTTAGTGATTGGTGTAAGATATTGGTCTATACCTAGTTTCTAGTTGTCCCAGCAATTTTTACCAAACAGTGATTTCTTCCTTTTTTTTTTTTAAACCCTTACCTTATGTCTTAGAATCAATACTGGGTATTGGTTCCAAGGGAGAAGAGTGGTAAGGGCTAGGCAAAGTGACTTGCCCAGGGTCACACAGCTAGGAAGTGTCTGAGGTCAGATTTAAGTCCATGACCTCTCATCTCTAGACCTGGCTCTGAATCTCCTGAGCCACTCAGCTGTCCTCAATTTCTTATTCTAATAGACGGGATCTATACTTTCATCAAATACAAGGTTACTATAATCTTTTACTACTGTTTGTTGTATGTCTATTTTGTTCTACTGATCTATCTTTCTGTTTCTTATCTAGTACTATATAGGTTTGATAATTACTATCTTATAATACAGTTTAAAATACAGCACTGCTAGACCTCCTTCCTTTATTATTCTTTTGCTATCCTTTTTTGTTATTCCAAGTAAATCTTGTTATTATTTTTTCTAGCTCAGTAAGATAATTTTTTGGTAATTTGATTGGGATGATATTGATTAAGTAGATAGGATTGTAATTTTATTCATATTGCCTCTGCCCATCTATGAACAATTAATATTTCTCCAATTATTTAGATCTGACTTTATGGGGAAAGTGTTTTATAATTATGTTTTTGTAGTTCCTGGGTTTGTTTTGGCAAGGTCTACCCCCAGATATTTTATTCTAGCTCTGGTTATTTTAAATAGAGTATCTCTTTTTATTTCTTCTCGCAGGATTTGGTTAGTAATACATAAAAATATTGATGATTTATGAGTATTTATTTTATATCCTGCTACTTTACTAAAATTAATAGTTTTCAACCTATAGGTGTCATGCTGGATTCTCACACTCTCTTACCTCTCATATTCAAACTGTTGCTAAAGCCTATTGATTTCATCTTTGCAGCATCTTTCCAATATACTTCTTCCCTCCTTTGACACTGCCACCACTCTTGAGCAGGGTTTTATAGACAAGCAAAATCAGAAATTTTTAGATTTTGTCAAATGCTTTATTTCAATTGAATGAATGTTTTATTTGTATTTAGCTTTTTCAGCTTTACAATAACATCAAATCATTTTTTCATATACTAGGGACAATGACATGTAAAAGTAAATTTGTTGAACACAGCACTTTTTAAAATGTTTTATCATCATTTTATTTTAATAATAAATTTCCACATAAGTTTTCATAATTCATATAATTTCCTTTTTTCCCCTCCCCCTCAGAATTGACAAGCAATTCAGTCTGGGTAATACATGTATTATCATGCAAAACATATTTCCAGGGGGCAGCTGGGTAGCTCAGTGGATTGAGAGTCTGGCCTAGAGACAGGAGGTCCTAGGTTCAAATCTGGCCTCAGACATTTCCCCAGCTGTGTGACCCTGGGCAAGTCACTTGACCCCCATTGCCCACCCTTACCACTCTTCTACCAAGGAACCAATACACAGAAATTAAGGGTTTAAAAAAAAACAAACATATTTCCATATGATTCCTTTTTGTAAGCGAATAATCTTGTAAAACCAAAACTCCATGTCATATACCCAATAAACAAATGATAAATTGTATGTTTTCCTCTGCATTTATACTCCGACATTTCTTTCTCTAGAGGTGGATAGCATTCTTTTTTCAGAAGACCCTCAGAATTGTCCTTGGACCACTAATACTAAAACAGAGAGAGCTGGTGCTGGAGCCAGAAAGACCTGGATTCAGATCCCACTCATCTCTGACACTGGCTGTGGGATCCTGGTAAAGTCATTGAACCTTTAGGGCTCTAGGCATTTCTCTCACACTTATATTGCAGAGAAGGTGCTGACATATTGGTAAGTGGGAGTTTTCTCATTTGGGATTCCATATATTAATGAAATTCCAAGTGTGGTACTTCTACCTCAGGTTTTGAATGTTTGAAAAAAGGTAGAATTCTTAATCATCTGAAGTACTTTAAAGAAAATGTTTTGCCTTTAGGTCTTAAATGTGAATTATGATCCTAGCATATTTTGGCAGTGGGGTCATCCAACGGGCAGCTGCAGAGCAATGTTACACATTCAGTGAAGAACCAGCTTAGTCTTGAGTCACAGACAGCTGGTTTTCTGAAAGACTTCTCTTTTATTACAACTGAATCTTTAGTTGTGTTTTTCTCTTAAGATTTTTTTTTGGACTAAAGATATTGACAGCCTTGTGTCTTAAGCAATAAACACAGCACCTATTATTGTTAACTATTTAGGATGTGCTTGGGTGCCTGCTAAACTGGAATGCTCTCCCTACTTGTTTTAGCTTCATGGTTTCCCTAGCTTTTTTCAAGTCTGCTAAAATCCCATCCATAAAAATCCTATTCTGGCTCCTCCTAATGTTGGTGCCTTCTGTGATCATCTTAAATTTATTTTGTCTGTATCTTGTTTGTCTACAGTTGTTTGCATGTTATCTCCCTCCCCCTTCCCCTTTATTAGACAGGGAACTCCTTGAGGGCAGAGGTTGTTTTTGCTTTAAAAATTTTTTTTTTCTTATGTTTAGCATAGTGCCTGTCCCATAATAGATGCCTAATAAATATGTATTCACTTGACTAAGTTACTTATTTTGAACAATGTGGTAGTAAAGAGTATACCCGTCTGTTCTGGAGTCAGTTGACATGTGTTTATTAATCTTTGTTGGAATCCACACTTGACTGTAATCTCAGGCAACCTCTTAATTTTCTCATCTGTAAAATAAGGGTAATAGTGTTTGTAATGCTTATAGTAACTTTATGGGGTAGGAAAGTTAGTCTCAAAGTACTATAGAAATAGAAGTAGTTTGGGTGGGATCAGTAGGCAAAAGTATACATTGGGTGACATATACAGAAGTTGTATAAGTAAAAATTTGCCCCCAAATGTAAGTAATTATAATGTTTCAGTTGTATTCTTGTACTTATGTGTATCTCCAGGTGGAAGATAACATAGGAAGTTTTGGATTCTTGTAGTTATTGAGACCATGGTACATTTTGTTAATTTGGTCTAATTGTTCTCTTTGGATGTGTGGTGGTGTCTCAAGTCTTGTGTCCTGTTTTCTAATAACATACTTGTGAAATCATGTGAATTGTTCATTAACAAATTACATTGCTTACTGTTTCAAAATATTTAAGATTTACTTTCATCCATCAATTAAAGATCTCTAGATTAAAGTAAAACACTGGAGAAATCATTTGCCTACAATTGCTTAATTAACACTGAAAGTGTGCTTTTATGAGAAAAATGAGGGTAATGCTTGAATTTCACTATTTAAGTTTTTGTTTCTTAAAATTTTTATTAAATATACTAGTTTTAAATATTGTCATAAATTCTTTGGATAGTTCCCCCTTTCTCTTCACCTTCCCCCACCTTGATATTTACCACAAACTCCAGTTATTTTATTTTAAAAGTTCACATTATGTTTATGGAAGCAGTTTTAAGAAATTTCAGTTTTTAGTTATAGCTTATTGTATTTACTATGTTTGTTTTGTTTTTTCTTTATTGTTTACAACTTTACCCTGATGACTCCTTTTAATCATTGAAGGATACATTCTCGTCACCAGGAAGAAATGAAACCCTAAAACCCATAAATTGTCATTAAAGCAGCAATATTTACCATATTAAGTAAACACTATCCTGTTGTTTAAGCTATAGAGTAGGTCTTGGGTAGTGATATGACAAGAAAGGAGGAGGTTGAGAGTTCAATCAGGCCAGGAAATGTAGCACAAAATGACAAACAAAAGATCAGAGGTGCATATGTTTTAGTGTTGATAGCATGAAAAGTAAGAATTTTTTGTTGATGTTGAAATAGCAGGTTTTTAAAAAAAGTACTCTTAGTCCTAAAGGCAAAGCAGAGGTTAGAATTGGGGTCCCTGGAAAGCCTGGATAGAGTGTTGAGTAAAAGCTTATAAATAAGCATGATTTGATGACCAGAGATCCAGTTGGGGTAGAAAGAGACATAGAGATGGAAGTCATGGCTGTTCCCCACTTTGGTTGAAGAGCGATCTTGTTTTACTATTTATAAGCGCTTTCTTCCTAAACTTATGAGGAGTACCAAGTTGTTATTCTTATTCTACACAAAAATAAATTGAGACTCAGAGGTGAAGGGACTTTTGCCCCTTTGGCCCATGGTTAGATGTCATCTGCCTTTCAGTCAAGGATTTTTTCCACTATACTGGATTCAGAATTAAAGGTATAAGGGCTAAGATAATGTTCCTCACCTGGAATATCCTTGGAATAATTGGCTTGTTGAAATCTTGCTCTGCTTAATTCCATATTTCTTTGCTTTTCCCTCTCTCCCATTTCTTTCCTCAGAACGTTCACAGCATCTTCTTTTTTATGTTTATAGATGCAGTTGGGGGGGGGGTGTCTTTCTCTCACTTTCCATCAGTGATTGGTATAAGAATTGTTTCATTTTGTCTTTGAATTCCCCAGTAATTATTAGCATAGCACCTGGTTAATAATAACAGGCACTTTGATAAATGGTAGTTGATTGTTGATCTATTCTGTTTCACTGATATGCCTTTTTTATTAAGTAGTTTTTGATGATTATGGCATTTTATAATATAATTTGAACTCTGGAAGTGTTCTCATTCAATCCTCTTTTTATTTTTGACCATATTCCTTTGAGATTCTAGTTTCTTCAGTTCAATTTTGTTACTTTGTCTTCTTACATAAAATAATTCCTTCATAGTTTGGTACAACACAAATTCCATAATTTGGATTAGATGGTATCACCAGAGGCAGTATAGGGTAGTAGATATCTCTGGGACTTGGAGTAGGGAGACCTGGGTTTAAATTCCAAATCTGTGACTTTATCAGCTATTCAACTTTGGGAGAGTTACTTTGTTATTTCTCTAACTTCATTTTTCACTTTTGTAAAATGAAGGGCTTGTTTTTGATGACATCTAAGGTCCCTTCTAGCTCAAAATCTATGAACCTATGATCATTGTCATATAGTCCAAACAGGAGCAGCAATTATACCTCCAATTGTTTGTCATTATTTCTTTAAAGAGTGTTTTATAATTGTATTTATGTCTTGTGAGCCTTTGTAGATTGACTTCCAGATGTTTTATGCATTTTGTAGTCATTTTGAATGTGATTTCCCTTTGCTATTTCCTCTTGTATTTTCCTATTGCTATAGGAATGTTTTGTTTGTTTTGTATATTGCTGTTTTACTGAAGCTATCAGTTGTTTCAGTTGATTTTTTTTGCCAGTTCTCCAGAAGTTTCTAAACATTCTAGCATCCGTAACTAGTCAAATTGTGTGTCCTTTGCAATTTTTAATGTATTTTTTCTTTGCTTACAGTTATTGCTAGGATTTCTAGAAAAGTTGTCAGATAATATGGGGGAGAAGAGATAGTGTTGATTTCATATTTATTGAGAAATTTTAAAAAGTATTTTCTCATTGAACATCATGTTAGATGTTGCTTTTAGGTGTATTTTGTATTATATTAAAAATGGCCAATGATATTCCTTTGCTTTGTAGTATTTTCAGAGTAAGTGAATGATATGCTTTGTTAGATTCTTTTGCAACAGTTGATATAATTACATGGCTTATTTTTTATCAGTTATGTAGTTGTTTTCTTCTTAACGCTGGCCATTTCATGCCTGGCTGCTGCTACTGTCCATGCCTCCAAACTAGGTGGCTAGATGCAACAACAACTGGGAAGAGCTAAACCAACTGGTTCTGTTCTTCTGGACCATGCATCCTCATTTTCCTTTTCACCTCCTCTTCCTCTGCCATTTTTTTTTTTCTTGTTGGCTTGCACATACCTTCTCTCCCCTCGCCTACCTCTTTTACTTTTGCTCTGACAGCTGCAATCAAAAGAATTCTATAGCTGTCTCTGGAAGGGCTAGGCCCATGATGGCAAATCTTTGGGGCACACTTGTAGTCTTTTTTTTTAACTAGAAAGTCAGAGGGACTGGGGTGGAGCTGCTCCCTCCCCCTCTCTATGCACCTGAGGACATTCCTTTCTGCCCAGCATCCCCAAAGGGAGCGAGAGCTTCCTCCCTCCCCGGTCTAGGATAAGGTGCTGGGTGGGGGCTCTCACATGCTGTGTGAGGGTGTGGCGAAGAAGGCAGCCTGTTGAGTCTGTGGTGAAGGGGATTCCCTCAGTGGGATTGTAGAGGAACTAGATTTGAGAGAAGCATAGGTCACAGTATGGCACATAGCTAGAGGGGGAGCTGGAGGGGAGTGGATCGCTGGGGCCACTCTCCTCTCCCTCTCTACACCCACCTGCAGCCCAATGGGAGCACTTCCTCCCTGTCCTGTCTGTGCAAGGGGGAGTGCCTGGCACTCCATCTCTAAAAGGTTTACCATCACTGGGCTAGGCCATTTGACTACCTTATTTTTTTTACTCACTATCTTTGTGACTTCCCATACCATTACTCCTTGCAACTTTTCTCCTATTCTTGTTGTCTCCCCATTAGAATGAGCTCCTGCCTTAATGATGCAGAGTGAAGTAGGAAGAGCTTGAACAGTTTATACCAAAATAACATTATAGTGAAAAATAGCTTTGAAAGAATTTAGAACATTGATCAGTGCAATGATAAACAAAAAGAATCAAGAACAAGCATGACATTCACCTGAAAGAGATTAACTTAAAGTGTAAATGAGTTATACATTTTCAGACTTGGCTAATGTGGGAAGTAAATTTGCTGCTTAGTACTTTTTTCAGTAGTCCCACTCTTCATGACTCCTTTTTGGGTTTTCTTAGCAAAGATACTGAAATGGTTTGCCATTTCCTTTTCCAACTCATTTTATAGATAAGGAAACTAAGGCAAACAGGGCTGACTTGCCCAAGATCACCCAGCTCTAGTTAGTGTCTGAGGCTTGATTTGAAAACTTGGATAGTTATAGGACTAATGCTTTATCTACTGTACCACCTAGCTGCCTATTTTGCAGCACTATGAAGCTTTATGTTGAGGGATTTATTTTCTCCACTTTTAAAAGAAATTGCTTATTTGGGGAGGGATGAGTAGCAAGGACAGATTAAGAAAAAAGAACTTGTTAGTTGAAAAATAAATATAGTAAGATGAGAAAGAATTTAAGTTTTTTGAGGGCAGGACCATTTTTTTTTTTTACTTTTGTATTTCCAGTGCTTAGCATAGTGCTTGGCAAATAGTAAGCACTTAAGTGCTTTTTATTGATTTATAATTTCTTGATCCAACTTTGTCTCAGGCATAACTACATTTTAGTCATAGCGAATAATTTTTGATATTTTACTGTAATTTTAAAAACTAGATTTTTATTTAAGAATTTTATGTTGCTTAATCATTAGTGATGGTGGTTTCTGTCTCTTTGCTTTATCTCTTTATTAATATATTTGTCTTCTGAAAAGGGTTTGGGTGGAATGTTTTCTTTCTCAAGTTTTGAAACTAATTTGTGTAGTATATGTATTCTCATCCTTTGCCAAATCCTAACCCTGTAAAACTCCCACCATTTTCCTCTGTTCCTGTCACAAAATACCACTTCAGAAAGCCACACAATGACATTGACTAGGTTGACTACAAATTTGTCATATGAGCTCAAGTGGGTCCTCTTTCTGCTGCATTCCAGGCCTTTTACTCTTTTCCTAAACCATTACAATCCCTAGCTTCTATTGTAGACTCTTGTCACCTTTCAAATCACATCCTCCTCCTTTCATTAAGCAGAAGACCTCAACTCATATTTTACTGAAGAAAATGACAGCATCTACCAAGAGCTCTTCCTTTCTAATTTCACATTTTAAATCACCTCAACATCCTCTCCCAGACTCCCTTCCTTTGATTCATATTTGAAGAATGAGGTGGCTTTTCTTGCTAATAGCACTCTTTCCTTGTGGTGGATATTCCAGCAGTAGCAGCAAGGAAGGGTAGCATGGTGGAAGGATGACTGGGGTGTAAAGTGTGGTGGAAGGGTGAAGCTGAATTTGGCTAGATACAGTGGTCTTTCACCTATCAGAACAATGTGGTCCCTGGGTGGGAGTTCCAGCACTCTGTCCTGGACCTCTTCTTTTCTCAGTCTATACTTGTTTGGTGATCTCAATTCCCAAAGACAAATTCATTATTATACAGCTAATACCCAAATTTATATATTGAACTCTACATATCCATCTCTCTTCTGATATCTAGTCCTCCATCTCCAGTATATTACTACTAGACATTTCTACCTGGATGTTCCATAGGCATCTCAAACTCATCTTTTCTAAACACATTTTCTTCCTAAACCCACTCATTGGCTCTGATTCTTATATTCCCTAAGAGCAACTAACCCAATAGTTGTCTCTCCTTTCTCAGCTTTATCCAGTTTGCTTTTTAATGCCCCTATTTCTTTCCTTAATCTCTGTCTCCAACTGCCTCTCTTTTATCCTAGGCCTCTTAAAGAGCCCTCTGCAAGTTCTGTGGGTTCTCCCTCTTAAAGGGGATAGCATAAAAGTCACAAACCCTTTCTCTGACCTATATTTCTGCTCCTAATTAAACAGAGTAAACTAAATTAAATTCTTTTAACACCACTTTCCTATATTTGTTGAGGGTATTGCCATTTCCCCAGTCAACCCAATTCAATACTTTGGAATCATTCTCATCACTCTTACTCTTTATTCCTTCTCTTAGATCTCTTGAATTGTCAAATCTTTTTGATCCTTCCTCATCAGCATCTCTTAAAATTGTATCCTTCGGTCTTATCACAAGGCTTAAGGCCTATCCTCCACTATTACAGTGGCCTTAATTGGTTTGACTTTTACGTTTTCCATCTATAATCCACCCTCCACATTGTTGCCAAATTAATATTCCTAATGTAAGAGTAAAAAGGGGTTTGGGTTGGGTGAATATTAAAAGGTTTGGCTGCCAGGGAATTGAATAATTATCAATCCCCAATTAAAGAATAACCTCCTCAAGATGACTTTTATGGAAGTTTATTTACAAATGAAAAGAGGAAGAGAAAATAAGAAAATCAGAGAGAGGATAGGATAAGTAATCTCACACACTAAGAGGAGACTGAGCCTTGAGGTCAAGACCGGAGGGCCCCAGAAGTGAATGAAGCAGAAGCTTCAGTCACAGAGTCTTGAAAGAACTTCTCCTTTAGAGAAGCCCAGGAAGATTTAGTCTTTATACTCACCACATATAATTCCAAAGGAGAGATTAACAGCATTCTCACTTATTCCAAGGTCTTAGCCATTGGTCAGAGTTCTTCCAGGCCCTAGTCACCCACCGCCCAAAGAAGTGAGCAGCCAAGAGCCAAAAGGGGCAAGCCCCGGAAGTTCTTTCAATTTATCCAGGCCATTTCTTTCATCACTTCTTGTGCCTCCCTTCCAGTTTATGTGTCTAATCACAACAGATGCTTTTCTTATGACTGCCTAGGGGACAGTCAATTCTGATTTGTCACCCATTCTTGCACACAGACCTCCCCACTTGAGAGTTAAGTGTTGTTTACACATTGGTGATTAGATTTGAGAATGGGCTAGGTAAATTTAATCTCATCACACTAATTCACAGGTCTGACTGTACTTGAGAAGCTTCAGTTATTCTCTGTCATTTGTAGAATAAAATGCAGAGTCTTCTATTTGGCATTTAAAAACTTTTAAGATTTTAACCCATATCTCCTCAATGATTATATACTATTCCTCTTCCATGACCAGTCTTTGTTCTAACCACACTGTCCTCCATGTTCTCACTGCCTTTAAATATGTGACCTTTGCCTTAATTCTTCTGTATTACTGTCACTCATACTAGAGATGTACTCTTTTATCTCTGCCTCTTACCATCTCTGATTACTTATAAGGCTTTGCTTTAGTCCCATATCCTTAAAGAGACCTTTCCTGTTTTCATATTTATCAGTGGCAAGGGGCTTCTGGATGGCTCAGTGGATTGAGAGCCAGGCCTCAGACACTTCCTAGCTGTGTAACCCTCGGCAAGTCACTTAACTCCCATTGCCTAGCCCTTGCCACTCTTCTGCCACTGTGTATACAGTCACACTGTCAATACTGTGTATACAGTATTGACTCCAAGATGGAAGGTAAGGGTTCTTTTAAAATATATATATATATATATTTATATATACGCATATATGTATATATATATATCAGGGGCATCCTACCCACAACCATTTTGTATCTATCCTGTATTTACTTAAATTTAAATGTGTTGTTTTTCCTCCTTTCTTCCCCCTTGGATGCAAACTCCTTAATGACACAAAAGAACTATATACAATTTTGTTTTTGTATCTTCTCTACTTATCTTAAGACCTAGTTCATTGTAGATACTTAATAATTGCTTATTGATTGATGGAACACCGGTTTCATATCCATTAGTCTTTGTGCTTCTCTACTGTACTATAACATATACTATTTATGTCCACATTTTTTCTCTTTTATATTAGAATTAGATTGTAAACTGTTATCTTCTTTATTTTTGTGGTTCTTTCATTTCTTAGAATGG
Organism: Gracilinanus agilis; assembly: GCF_016433145.1. Taxonomy (NCBI): domain Eukaryota; kingdom Metazoa; phylum Chordata; class Mammalia; order Didelphimorphia; family Didelphidae; genus Gracilinanus; species Gracilinanus agilis. Next base: position 655,985,637 of record NC_058131.1, on the reverse strand, counting down.
TGCCTTTTTACACAGTTGGCTCCTAAAATATATGTGTGTGGGGCAGCTGGGTAGCTCAGTGGATTGAGAGCCAGGCCTAGAGACGGGAGGTCCTAGGTTCAAATCCGGCCTCAGACACTTCCCAGCTGTGTGACCCTGGGCAAGTCACTTGACCCCCATTGCCCACCCTTACCGCTCTTCCACCTATAAGTCAATACACAGAAGTTAAGGGTTTAAAATAAAAAAAAAAAAATAATAATAATAAAATATATGTGTGTGTGTGTGTGTATATATATATATATACACACACACACACACACACACACATACTGAGTGAATAGTAAACTTTCCCTTTCCTTTCTCAGTAGGTTGAGTGAGAAAATTTTGTTTGGAATTTCATTTTATAAGACCTATTTCTAAATCCTACCTGATTTCTTTTCTTTCTTTCTTTTTTTTACTCCTTATTTTCTGCTCAATATATTAATCAGTATATATTTAAGTACCTTTTCAAGTAATGTCACTACTACCCTGCCATTAATGTTCTCACCTGGAATACAGTGTGTTGGATTCCAGTCTTCCATTAATACAGTGCTTATCAAAGTGTTATCTGAGGTCCTCTAGTGTTCCCTGAGACTCTTTCAAGAGGTCAAATATTTTTTCATAATATTACTAAGATGTCTTTACTATTAAAATAGTCTTCCCTTTTCTAACTACATAGCTGTTTAGGTCTACATTTTCTTTGAATACTTCAACCAAAATAGATTGGCTATAGAAGCAGATGAAACGTCAGCCATTTTCAATCGTCAAACATAAAGGAGATTTGCAAAAACATGTAAAACAATGCATCTCACTAAATTTTTGGAAAATATAGTTCTAAAAATGTTATTTATAATATATAATTTGGGTGGCAGCTGGGTGCTCAGTGGATTGAGAGCCAGGCCTAGAGATGGGAGATCCTGGGTTCATATTTGACCTCAGACACTTCCTAGCTGTGTGACCCTGGGCAAGTCACTTAACCCCCATTGCCTAGCCCTTACTGCTCTTCTGCCTTGGAATCAATACACAGTATTGATTCTAAGATTGAAAGTAAAGGTTTAATATATATATATATGCATGTATATATATATATGCATGTATATATATGCATGTATATATATTTTATTTTAAAATGTTGAATTAATATTTAAAACTTTTCATAATTTCCAATAAAGTGAATATCAGTAGATATAACCCACATAAACAATTTCAGAGACCAAAAAGCTTGAAGATTGATGTTTTAATACAAGGCAAAGGTTTAAGTGTAAAAAGTGGCATTTTATTTTTTTAAACTCATACCTTCTGTCTTAGAATCAATACTGTGTATTTGTTCCAAAGCAGAAAAGTGGTAAGGGGTAAGCAATGGAAGTTAAGTGACTTGCCCAGGATCACACAGCTAACTTTTAAAAGAAAAAACACCGTACAAATTTAAAAAGATGAATACAGAAAAATATTAATGGATCAATATATTATTAGTCACTATGAATACCTAGATATATTTTTATAGTTGTGTGATGTCCCTACTTAAAGCTCATGCTTCATGAATCATGCTTTTCAGGACTTGGTGTTTTTGTTTGTTTGCTCAGTCATGTCCAGCTCCTTGTGACCTTATGGACCATAGCTATCTGTGAAGTTCTCTTGACCAAAATATTGGAGTGTTTCACTATTTCTTTCTCCATTGGATCCTTTTGCCAGGCAATCAGAAGAGGTTAAGTAACTTGTCCAAGGTCATACCATTAGAAGTATCTGAGGTCAAATTTGAATTCAGACCTTTCTGACTCCAGCCCAGTGCTCTTAATTTAACATTGGGCCACAGCAGCTTCTCAGGACCTGGTATACTGTGAGATTAGTACCCTCTTTGGATAAAATCATGGATCCTACTCAGAACATCCAAATGATGTTTTTTAGGAAAAGAGTTATTACTGGTTATTTATTAAACTAGATTAGTGCCTGTTAGGAGTAAAATTGAGTTCCTTAGGATGCCCTTCAGTCAGTAGTGGATGAAGGTGAACTGTGTGAAGGTTGAGACCTACTTATAGGGGGAAATCTTAGGCATGATTATAAATTTCTAAAGATTTTTAAGTTTCATAGATAGCATTGCCTTTGTATCTAGTATTGTTTATTCTGACAATGATCCCGAACCACCTATTGAATTAATCCTGAGTGTATTGTTGTACATGGAAGCTGCAACTATACTTTTCATTGAACTCAGATCAGGTGTCTAATTTCCTAGTTTTTTCACTTCTAGGCCCTAAATATGCAATCTATACTATTGGTTACATTCAGCAACAAAAATTAATTATCTGTAAGGTTTATGTTGAGGGCTAGGAATTCAGATAACATAATAAATTAGTCCTTGCCCTTAAAAAGCAGATGTTCAAATTCTTGTATACTTTTTTCCTTAATTAGCTGTCTTTAAGGTCTTTGGTGACATACCTTCCATTAAATCCAGTGATTTTTTTCTTTTAGTACCCATTCCTTTCCACCTCAAACTCAGTATATCCTAAACTAAATTAATCTTTTCTCTTGGATTATTCCATTTCTTTAAGCATTCTAGGCCAGAAACTGTAAAGTCATTTTTTAGTCTTCTGCTTCATTTAATTTAAATCTGTCATTTCAAAATTTCAATAAATCTCTGATCTCACCAGTGTGGTTACTTTTTCCAGTGTTGCAGACTGCAAATCTTCTGTGGCTTCTTAATTTTGGGTGATTCATTGGGTGATGACTTTTTGTATTTTCTTCAAAAAGAACCCATTCAAGGTAGACCTTGATTTTTGATGGGTAGTAATGCAGTAGCTTGCAGACTTCTTATCTTACTACTTAGTCCACTTTTCTGGCCTTTCTTCTTGAATAATCTGTCATTTGATTTTAGATACATACAATAAATTGCTTCTTTTTGCCTACCATGTGAGATAGAATTTTTAATCTTTTGAGATTGCAATAGTTCATGATTTTTAGTCATATAACATTATTGCTTTACCTCTTCATCCTCTTCCCTCCCTGGGTTGCCTAGAACCCATGCTGGATGGCTGGGGGTAGGGGGGGGAGGAAGACTTTGTAGCATCATAGTGTCCTTCTCATCTGAGCTGCTTGATTGCTCACTTAACTCTGATGAAATAGATTGTATTAGCTCTATTCTTCTGGTCACTTGACCTTAAAAATATGCCGTGCTATTGCCTCCCACATTCCTTCAGGCCTTACTATCTTTCCTACTTCTATACCAGCCTGATACCTTCCACCCCTTCCATTTTATTCTCACCTATTGATGTGGCCTAAGCATACCACTCACAGACCTTTCCATGTACCCTATATATAGTCTCCCCACCTGGTGCGTGAACAGCCTGAGAGCAGATATTGTAGCCTTGATTTTTTCTAATCAGTAAACATTTACTAAGTTTCTTCTCTGTGATAGGCATTATGCTAAGTAAGACACTAAGTATTAAGGGAGATCAAAAGGGGCTTCCAGAAGAATAATGGTGTCAGACTCCAATGGACACCAATCATGACTTCTATAGATCGACTGAGAAAACCACAAATTAACATTATCCGTGTTGTGTTTTTATTTTTTGTTAAACATTTCCTAATACATTTTAATTTAGTTCAGGCCTCAGGTGTTTTGACACCTTTGTTGTAGAAGGTAGGATTTAGCTGGGACTTGAAGGAAGTCACTGCATGGCAGTGCTTATTCATTGATTTTAAAGAATCATTCCATATTGATGATTAGTTTCATTGTAATTCTTTTCATATTTTTATTTATTATAATATATATGTATATTATATAATTAATTATTAATCATTAATTAATTTCAGTGCAAAACTTTGAGACCATTCACCATCTAGTAGAGTCACTCAATAAAATGTTAATATTAAGTCCTTATCTACTAGGCACTGTGCTAGGTGCTGGAGATAAAAAGATAAAAAATCTAACAGCTGCAGCTGTCAAGGCTCTCACATATATAAGTATATATAAAATAAATGCAAAATACATCTAAGATTGTTAGCAAATGAGATAGTAACAATAGGAGGTATCAATAAAGGTTTTGTATAGAAGGTATAATAATGTATGATTGGAGTGAGATTCATCATTAACAATAGTGGATTTTAAAGCCATATTACAAATAATCCTGATAATATGAAATATTTTTGATTGATTTCTTCTCATTAATGATTAGGTAGTCATTGCATTGTAGTAGGGGTAGAAACATCATCTCTGCCTTTTTTATTGTTTGCTTTTAAAGAACATTATATTAATATTATTTTAAATACATGGTCTGAAGGCCTTTTTTTTAAGGGTTGGTTTAGTTAAAAACCAATAAATTAATCCAAAATTCATTTAGCCAGATTCTTGAAGTTAAGAGCAACTGTAAGTCCTATTATGTTGTGGAACTCCTACTCTTCTCACAAAAAAATCTTTCCTTCAGTAAGATATGTAACATTTGGAGTAAGTGTGCTCATGTCTGTTCTTGTATAAATAATTTTAGTATTGTGTCTTATATTAATAAGTATTAGTAAATTTAGCAACTTTAAAAATATAGACATTGTAATATTTTTCTCACATTCTAATGTTTTGTTCACCTTGCTTTGGAGGCCACTGGCCTGAGACAAAGGTAAAGAGGAAGGGGTTGGTTGGATTCATGACCTGTAAATAAGGTATACAATAAAAACTATGAATTCTACTTTATGCATTTAAAAACATTATTCTGAGAAAAGGACACACACAAAAAAGATTTGGAACCCCTAGATTGGATGATCTCTAAGGTTTCTTTAAGCTATCTGAACCCATGAATGCACATACTGTTGAATTGCATGAGAGCAGCTTCCTCCCCTCCCATGCTTCTAGACAACAGTCTGATCTATTTGACCCTGTATCTGCCACCTCTCAGACAAATTAAGAAAAAAATTATTCTTTCTGGGTTGTTGTGGATTTCATTCGCTCATTATTACATAATTAAAATTTTTACCTCTCCTGTTTTTCTTCCATGTGATGTTAGCCATTCCTTGTTGATATTTCCTGTTTCTTACTGTTTTATCAGATTTACTTGAGTAGTGAATCAGGTAGTGATCATAGTTTATTTAGCAGCCTTTCCATTGTTCTCTAACAAATATTTAGCCTCTCATTTGACCCTATGATAGTGGCAGTAGTATATATTTCTGAATCTCTCTCATTCCCTGCTATGAAGTGGTTAATTCTGAAGTTATGTGCTAATCTGGAGAAACAATGTGTGCCAGTTGCTGTGGCCAGTAGGGTGTGGTTCAGAAAGGACTTGCTTCTGATGTTATTCCTTGGGCTGAGCTAGAATGGGCTAATTATAGAGACAAACTCTTGGGAAGGAAAAGAACAGGGTCAATTAGAGCATTCAGCACTATTTCCTTTAAATTAGTAGTTCAGTTTAGCAGATAAAAATAAAGAATTAGTGAATTTTAAAAGCAATAGCTTAAAATAGTGATAGGAACTGTCATTATTTTTATCTAATAGATTTTCATTCTCTTTCCAGGAGAATATGCCGAGATTACTTATAAAACTAAAAAGCCTCAGTCAAATAAGTTTATAGTTTACATAGAAGAATGTCAAGTTCTTGCATCTCTTTTGCACTCTTTAGTTTAATGGATTTGCTTAATAAGTAGGATCATATAGATTTTCAAATATTGGTGCCTAGGGATAGGTATTGGACCTGTGGTTTTAGTGGCATAGGGAACTATTCTAGGTGAAGAAATTTCCTCTTACCAACTTCTCTGTAATTTATAATCTTAGAGAGTAGTTACCTAGAGTGGAGGTGGAAAAATATGGCTATATTGTAAAGTCAGCGTCCATTGCTGGGGGCAAAAATATCTTCCTAGCATAATCTTATCGTTCTCATATGAAGGGTAATAGTTTTCAGTCAAGGTGGGGTCTCTTTGTAAAAATACAACTTCTGCCTTGCCTCTTACTTGCTGTACTGAAACTTCCAAATGAGAAGACAAATTGAACAATTTGTGGTCTGTGTTTAGGTATGTATTTTGAAGAAACTACTTCAGAACAGTATGTATTATTTTATTCTTTACTACCTAGATGTAAATGTTCTAAAAACAAATATTGCTAATGTTACCTACCTAACAATTTAAATTTTTTACTGAGCTTTTTTTGGGTTGGAATTTATCTTTAAAAGTAAAATATAACCTTTGTCCTTTATTATGAGTAAAATGTTTTTCCTTTTTATAGCCTGATTGCTGAACTATCCTGTTGACCAATTTAGTTTTATTCACATACTCATATAAACTTGTCTAGGTTGTCAGTCTATAGGTATTCATACTCCTATTTCCTCATTTTTGGTGACCTCATCAGCTCTCATGGTTTTAATTATCTTTATGCAGATGGCTCCCATATCTGTATATCTAGCCTTAGTCTTTCTTCAGAGGTACAGTTTTGCATCAACAGTAGCCTGTTTGGCTTCTCTAACTGGATGATCTTGTAGATATCGTAAAGTCAACACATCTACTCCTGAGCTCATTCTCTTCCCCCTAACCTCTCTCCCTCCCCCAGCCTTACTGAGCTTCTTTTTTTGGGGTTAACAATACATCCTCCACAGAATTGCCCAAATAGTCTTTCTAAAGCACAGATCTGACCATATCTTCCCCTAGCTCAAGATTCTCCAGTGGCTCAAACTGACTCTAGCCTGCCTTTCTGGACTTCCCTTAAACCTCTCTCTTCTACATTGTACATTCCAGCCAAACTGGTATACTTTCTGTTACCAGAACTTGCTATTCCAGCTCCCACTTTCATGTCTTTGTTCAAATTGTCTCCTATCCCTGCATTATAGTTAGTCATACAATGATCATTTATTTGGTGTTTATGCTAGCTACCAGGTTAAGCAAGTACTTGGGATACAACTAAAATAAAAATAGAGTGTCTGCCTCAAAGGAACCCCTATCTTAGAATTCTTAGCATCATGGCTCCTGTAGGAACTCTTTTCTGATCCTACTAGTAATTTGTGCTCTCTTCCTTCTTAAATTTTGCTGTTTTAATGTACCATGTATATGCTGTATTCCTCAACAGAATATAAGTTTTTTGCAGTCAGAGACTATTTGTCACTTTTCTTTTTGAACTAGGTATCTCCTTTACATTACTTGGCATATACTTATTTGTGAAGTTTTTTTTTTTTTTATTCAAAGATATCTTATTTCCCGAATTACATGTAATAATAATTTTCAACATATGCTTTCCAAAATTAGAAGATCCAAACTGTTTCCCTCCCTCCCTTCTTCTAGGAGGTGGTAAGCAATTTGATCTGGCCCATACATGGATTATTATGCTAACTAAACACATTTCCATATTGGTCAGTTATAAGGGCACACTCATACAAACCCCAAACTCCAAAATAAAACTAAATTTTGTGAACTTTTAATGGACTACTTGAAGTAGGTACTTAATAAATGCTTATTGAATTGAATTGATTACACTTATTCACTTCTTTACAGGAGGCATATGTTTATTTTAAAAACTTCTCTCTGACCATATTGTTCTGTTGAGATTCCATATGTTTTAGAAAACTTTGAGTTTAGGAGACTTGAGCTTTAGTTCTCATTTCAAGGACAAATTATTTCCTCTCTCATGACCTTAGTGAAATTGTACTTAATGATCCTTCCTTCTAGCTTAAATATTATATGACTTCCCCTTGTGTCCTCTTCTATTTTCATTTCTATTTTGTTTACATTATTAGGAATAATTAATACTTTTTTCAAGTTACTGCAAGAGGTCTTTAATATGTGATATATTAAATAGTATTTTATTGGTGATGATATATAAGCCAGTTAGTGGTTCTAGTTCAGAAACAAAATTGATAATGTTTTGTATCATAGCTAGTAAAATAAAGGTAAGGCATATAGAAGGTTGACATCTGGAAACAAAGAGAGCTCCCTCCCACCCCCAATATCTTATCATATTAGCCATCTTTGCCTCAAGGATGGTCCTTATTGAGATTTTGCTCAGACTGGTCTGATGATTATAAATATGATCTTTGTGGTAGTATCCCATCTAATTCTAGTTTGTATTGGACTCCTTTTATCTGGAATTAGGTAGGGATGTTCCCCTAAGTACATATAATAGAACCATTCAAGGATTTTTCCTTTCTTCTTCCCCACTATTACATCTTCCATAAAGCTAAGAGTCTTGAGGTATTTTCTGAGTGCAATTGTGTAAGAGTTGTTTCTCAGCATAAGACTTCTGTCAAGGTGAGGAGTAGAGGAAAAATGGGGCCAAAGAGTGTTTTACCATTCTTTGACCTGCTTTTATCACCTGGAAGAAAATTTCATCCTAATAGTAGAAAAATTGGCTGACATGCATGGCAAGGAATGAGCGAGAGTGAGTCTAGCTCTGTCCTGGGGACAGTGCAGAATTATTTCTAATAGCCCTAAGAGCAATGGCCAAGAAGTTTAGCTTCTGACTAGTGTCATGTGCCAAGTGACATTTTCCTTTTGTTCCAAGAACCAGAACTTTTCTATCCAGATATTAAGTCTCTACCATCCTGTGACTAGAGGTTAGTGCAGGTTGTCATTGCTAGGAAGTGAGGTCAGTGATGCTGGCCTGAATGGGAGAGAGGGAGAGTATTCTTTCTTGAAGGGGTTAGAGCAGAAAATGAATTGTCTATGATTTGTGTGGCTATTATTTTGCTATTAACATACCCAGGCTTATGTTACCACTTAGATTAAAGACTTATATGAGATGATAGAGGTAGTAGAAGTGATAGAGTGAGACATGAAAGAATTAATGAAGGGATAGCTACGTGGCTGAGTGAATAGAAGGCCAGACCTGGAGGTTCCGGATTCAAATCTGTTTTTAGCTACTGCCTATTTGTGAGACCTGAGCAAGTCACTTAAATCTAATTGCCTACCCCTTACTACTACTCTTCTGCCATGGAACTGATTTTTAGTATCTATTCCAAGACAGAAGTATGAACTAAAATTTTCTTTAATGTGAATGAGGAGTAAATGGGAGCAAATGAATGGTAATATGATCGGTGGAAACACAAATACATCCTAGATAAACAAAAATGAGGCTGTGATACCACATCTTAAAGGGAAGAGTAAAGAGGTGGTGTGTTTTTGTTTTTCCTTCTAGAATTGTGCTGTTTGGTGTTTTTTCCCCCATAAATGTACCTCACCCATATTCAGACCTTTTGAGAGGTAGGATGAGGGATTGTGGCATATTTATGTTTATTAACTATGAAAAAGTAGAGTACTACTAGACTTTAAATCACAAAGTTGGATTTTGAGCTTAGGCCCTGCTACTTGTTGGCTATATAATAAGGGGCTATTTGTTAACTAGTCACTTCAAGATCTGCTCAGGAAAGAACTGATAGGGTTGGCTGATTTGGCTACCACCATTTGGATTTGGACAGTAGCTCTTATATAGACATAATGCATTTAATGGATCATGGGCCTAGTGCTAGATTCTGTTTTATAAGTTTTAAGTTTTATAAATTTAAGTTTATAAATTTACAGTTCTTAACATTTCTGTTTACCCATAGTAAAAGAGGATGCATAGTATCATAGATTTAGAATTGGAAGAAATTGAAATAAGTATCCTTCTTAGATGGACGAGAGATGATAAAACCTATGTAGGAATCTCCATAGGACTGGTAAAGCACAACCCTTGAAATTATTAAAACCAAGTTTATTAAGGGTAGGGAAATGATATGATAAATACAGTCCTAAATCTATCAAGCTATATCTCCTCCTACCAATATACACTCCTCCTCACTCTTCTGCTCTTTGATCTTCTCAATCCTTTCCTATATCTCTCTGCTCTTATCTAAAACCCTAAAAGTTATCTAACTACAAACTATCCTAATTTATATGGCTTAACAAAAAGACAAAGAGGAAGGAAGGACTCACAGGTGTATTTGAGCTCTTACCTAAAGCCTGGGGTTGGCATCACTTGATAACCCAAAGTCCCAGTTGACAACCCTTGGATTACCTTGGCCAATTGGATTTCTGGCAGATGGATCACAGGCAGATGATCTCTGTACCTCAGGGGAAAAGCAGTCCACTCCAAGGCTCAACCAAGGAAATCACTAATCTCTTCACGAAATTAGGACTACCAAGGGAAATTTTGCCAGAGTAAAACCTCCTTCTAGAAAACGGGAGTGAGGAAAGACTTGTTAATGCCAGTAAACTCCCACAATTCTTCTCTCCTTGTCAGAATCCTCTCCCAGGGCTTGCATCCAAATTCTCCTTTTTGTTCTCTTTAAGCTAATCTATGAAATTTACTCTATCCCTTACCTACATTCCTACAGAAGCTTAGAGGTCACAACCTCTCATTTTTATTTACAAATAAAAGTGATATTGAAACCTTTTGTTTTCACCCAACAGTCATTTCCAGATTAATGTCCTCCACCTAAAAGTGAATTCTCTCTCTCTCTCTCTCTTTTTTTTTTTTTTTTTTAAAATTTTAAACCCTTAACTTCTGTGTATTGACTTATAGGTGGAAGATTGGTAAGGGTAGGCAATGGGGGTCAAGTGACTTGCCCAGGGTCAAGTGACTTGCCTCAGACACTTCCCACACAGCTGGGAAGTGTCTGAGGCTGAATTTGAACCTAGGACCTCCTGTCTCTAGGCCTGGCCCTCAATCCACTGAGCTACCCAGCTGCCCCTGAATTCTCTTTTGATAGAGAAAAATAGTTAAAACTAAGCCAATCCCAAGACTATATTGATAGCATATTCAGAATTCAGCACCCAAAGTTCCTCATCTCTACCAAAAGGATCAGTTCTCCTAAACTGGAATTGATCCTTCTAAACTGAGCTTGGCCGTTACAGTGTGGATATACAAGAAAATGTTATATTCCCTGACCTTAGTCCTTGATTTCTTGCTCCTCTTCCTTTTATACATAATCTTCTTTCTCTGGAATGTTGTTATGAGTCCTAATCAACTCTAACTGCCCCAATTTAAATTTATAGTTTTTGGTTTGTGGCTTGATGTCCCTTCTACCATGTATTAAGGATACTTAGATGCTTCTTTGAATTTTGTAATTTAAAAATACTTTTCCATGGGGAATGCACATGAATTAATATTGCTTGGCAGAGAATATACACATGCATACACATTTTTAAATAGCTATATTAATAATTGATACCTTTCCCCCTTTTGTTGTGGTCTTATGTTGAAAATTTATTCCTTCTCTACTATAGAATCCTTTTTACTCATATTTAGAATTCCAAGGGGAAAAGCTATACGCATCCCATCAGTGGATCTTTTAGCTATTTGAGAAAATAGCTCAGTACCATCCTTCTTGCAATGTCTAAGCAGTTTTTTTTTAATTTTTTTTTTTTTTAATTTTAAACCCTTAACTTCTGTGTATTGACTTATAGGTGGAAGAGTGGTAAGGGTAGGCAATGGGGGTCAAGTGACTTGCCCAGAGTCACACAGCTGGGAAGTGTCTGAGGCCGGATTTGAACCTAGGACCTCCCGTCTCTAGGCCTGGCTCTCAATCCACTGAGCTACCCAGCTGCCCCTGTCTAAGCAGTTTTGAGACAGAATTCCCTAAGAAGACTCATGCCCACGTCGTCTGCTATCCTTATATGTATAGTTCTGATTGCTTCTCTTTTGCTTTTACCACTAAAATAAACTGAGGGGTTGTTCCCCCTACCTCTTGTTCTCCACAATTTTAATTTAGTAGTTGTGTTCACCTGGGCCCAGAGGGTTCCAGAACACCTGAAATCATAGCCAAAATTCTTCATATCCCCTTTTTTAGTAGACTTAGTGCATGTTTGGGGGAGGTTAATGGAGACATTCTAAATTTATTAATATCATTCTTATCAGCCAAATATTTTAATTGGTGGTTGTTCATGTTGTTCAGTCCTACTCTTTGTGACCTCTTTTGGAACTTTTTTGGACAAAGATATTGGAATGGTTTACCATCTACTTCTCTGGCTAATTTATAGGTGAGGAAACTGAGGTAAACAGTGACTTGCTCAAGGAAGTATCTTTGGTTGGATTTGAACTGAGGTCTTCTTGACTCTAAGCCATCACATGGTTCCATCTTTATAGAAATATCAAAGGAAAGATCTGGAAGCAGGGGTAAGAAGAAGATACTGTTTTAAACCAGTCATTACCTTGAAACTCCTGAAAAGCAAGATGCATCCCTCACATACATTAGAGATGTATAAACCTGGAAAGCCATTTTGATTGCTGCCATGGACACTACCCCAATCTGGACAGAGGTTTGGAAGGATGCAGCACTGCTTTTCCATCTCCAGAGCATGAGGCATTGGTCAGCTGTTTAGAAGAGGCTTCACTAAATTTCATTTGGGCTCATAGGTGCACGAGTTTTAAGTGCATCATTTCTTAAAATTACATTGTTTATCATCATTTTAGAGATGGCTGCCAAAAGATTTTGGGGGTTGAATTGATCGGGAGAAACTGACCTAATGTCCTGATTTTCAGACTCTTAGATTAGCTTGCTATAGTTTAGTGGCCCTAATTCAGAATCTATATTTTTCCATTTCTGCCTTGATTTTAGCCCATTTTAACTTTAAGTTGTCATAACTCAAATGTCTTCTCCTCTGTAAAGCCTTCCTTTTTTCTTGACTTGAAGTTAAATTGTGCATCTATGTTATGATTTAAAAAATAAAGATTGCCAGTGTTTCATTTTCTAGAGAACATTTGTTTGTTCTTACAACTCTTGAATACCTTTAATTTCTCATTTCCACAGCATTCCATACACCAGGCTTACAAATTTTCATAAATATTACAATTCTAGTTGCAATAAATAAAATTTAAAAATTTTTCTATTCTTGGTATGCACAGATTGTTAAAGCCTTGTAGGCATGTTTCTTAGATATTTGGCAGCAATATATACGTGTAGGTATAGGTATATTTCATGACTGACTTTTCATTGTGATAACATTAAAAACCATCAGGTGTATTCAATTGACTATACAGTATATAACTTATTGTAACTATTTCTTTTAAATTCTACTGTATTATTATTATATCCAAAATTCTAATGGCCTAATTCACTATCAACTTCCTGTTGAAGCTATATTTGTTATATTGACAGTAAAGACACTTTTCCTTTCTCCAGTTGGATTGTGGATTGAATTCTAACATATTTCTTTTATAGGAAACACATTAAGAGTGAAGTTCAGGTTTCTGGATCTGCAGGGATCATGCCTTAGAGGAGTTAAACCACTTAGCTTTAGAACTCCTGATCTGTGGTGATGGTGTTCTGATTGGTGAGTGCTTGTATGTCTAGCTGGCCTCAAACCCCTACTCCCCCAGTCATTCTTTACCACAGACATATTCTGTTCATGCCACTACATGTTCCCCATCCTCCTCCCCCAAGCACATAACACCCATCAATCTTCTACATAAAGCTTCTTAAAGGCTAAGACCCTTTGTGTTTGTATCCCAGGACTTACAACAGTGCTTAGCACATTCATAGTGAGTGTTTAATAGGGTTCATTCATTAATTCATTTAGAAATCATAATTCAATCATGATGACAGGAAAGAAGACAGTAGACCAGGATATTGAGGAAAGGAGGATGTGAAGGAGTAATAAGACAAGAGAACATGTGTAAACAAGGGGAAAAAAAAGAAAATTATTTAATAAGAGAATTGGAGGGACTTGAGAGAAGGGAGGCTTGTGGAATTGGACCTTACTTAGGTTTAGGGGACTTAGGGATGAGAAGAGTTTAGGGGGTTTTAGTTGTAAAATTAATGTAATATAGCAACTTTTTTACATTTTCAGTGCTACGAAGACATAGTTTTGTTCTGGAACTTAGAGTTTAAATCCAACCAGAGAAAAATCCATCTTTTATCAGGTTTGGGTTGGGGCTAGTGGGAGAAAATAACCGCTTCTCCTAGAGGAAATCCTTGGTGATACTATTAAGAAATTAGTATGGTGATACTGTGAGTGGAAAAGGAAGGGGATAACTATAAGGGCTATTGTGGAGGGAGAGGTAGTTAACGAAGGGGTAGTGTTGTATACTGGAAATAGCACTAAACTTGGGAGCCCAAGGACTTCAGTTGGAATCCTAGCTCTGCCGCATCTTACTTAACTTTCTTGTTTGTTAAATCTTTGGGTTTAGTTTCTTCATGTATAAAATGAGAAGACTAGTAGACAAGATAATTTTTTTTCCCCAAATCCTTACCTTCTGTTCTAGTAGCATTCCTAAGACAGAAGGGTAACTGTAAGGAAAACAAGGATTTGACTTGCCCAGAGTCACACAGCGAGGAAGTGTTTGAGACCAGATTTGAACCCAGGTCCTCCGGACTCCAGACCTGGCACTCTATCCACTGTTCTACCTATCTACCCTAAGACAATGTAATTTCTCAGATCTCTTTCACTTCTGTGATCTTCCAGCTTTGAAAATATGAAGCTGAATCAAATCACATTTAGTGATTAAGTTATATACCTATAAATTATACACATTAACATCTAATAAAGGGGTTGGCACAAATACTAGGTTTGGAGTCAGAGGACCTGGGTTCAAATACTGGTAAACATATACTATTTGTTTGACCCATGAGGTAATCTACTTGAGCCTCAGTTTCCTCATCTTTAAAATGAAGGGGGTTAAAGTAGTTGGTCTTGTAAGTCCCTTCAAACACTAGCCAATGAGCTCTCTGATCTGGGGCTTTTAGTTGACTGCAAGCTTGAAATGAGTCAGTAGTGTATTAAAGAGACACATAACTCAAAGGAATAAGGAGATGATTGATAGTGTCTCTCTCCTATGATCTGGTGAGACCAATTTGGGTTATTATGGTCAGTTTTGGGCACCACAGTTTAGAAGAAATATTGGTAACTTGGAGAGAGTACAGAGGAAGATAATAAAAATAAGGAAAGTTTTTTAATTTGACTTATTTGAAAAAAATTGAGTGTGTTGATTTTGGGGAAGAGAAGAATTGGAGAGTGGGAACATTACAGTTATGTTCAAATATGTGAAATAATTTTAAATTTTAACAATTAAAAAAAATAATTTTAAACTTGTGCTTGACCCACCCCTGAGGGTCAATCAGAGGTATGCTATAGATAGAAGTTAAAAAGAGAAAAATTTAGGCTTAATATCTGGAAAAGTGTCCTGAGAATTAGAGCTATCTAAGAGTGGAATGGGCTTCCTTGGAGACAGTGATTCTGGTGGTCCTTAAGCAAAAACTAAATGACCATTTCTTAGATATGTTATAGTGATACTTCCTTTTTTTTTATTATGAGCTAGATTATCTCACAGGTTACTTCTGACTCTGGAAACTGTAGTACCATTCTGTGATACAATTCTTTTGTTTATTGCATAAATTTGCGAAGCATGACACATTTTAATAACTTAATAATTTCATCTGGGTTTTGCAATTTTTAGGAACTTGCTTTCTAATTCTTAAACTGCCCTTCCCACAATTCCCCTCAGAAATTCCACTCTGGTGATTCTTCCAAAATTTGAATGTTTGGCAGAATTAAAATTTGTCATGACTAAATGAATAATCTTTTCTCAGGCTTATGTAATTAGAAGCAGATGAAAACTTGAAACAGATTTAGGGTTAAATTTGGGTTTAATAGTGTTCGATACTAAAATACAAATTTATTGGCAAAATACGAAGTATTTTATCTTGTCTGTTTGGTCCTTTGTAAAGATAAAACTCACCTGCCTCTCTATTTGGCTCAGGGAGAGAAAGTTAAGAATAAATCTCCTTTTCTGGCTGATCCCATTTAGCAGAAAGCATTTACCTATCATTCTCAAGTCAGAAAACAAATTTTATATTAGAATAGGGAGGCAACCTAGATAGAGTTGGCTTAAGAGCCAGAGAATCCCTGGATCTGACACATATTGACTAAACCTTAGTTTTCCAGACACATGTCTTAAGACTAAGTTGCTGAGAAGGTATAGACCTGAATTGATAGAGAGATTGAATGTATTAGTGAAATCACTATGTATTCCTAACTTGCCTTATGATGTCATTTAGAGTCCAGATATAATGTTATTTTATTTTGTTTGATTTTTTTAATATTTTATTTTTCCCATTTACATAGAATATAATTTTTAACATGCATTTTTCTATGACTTTGAGATCCATTTTTTTCCTCTCTCTTCCTTCCCTCCCTGAAATGGCAAGCAATTTGATCTAGGTTCCACATATGTGGTCATGTAAAACCAATTTCATTTTAGTCATGTGAAAGAAGTTTCATATAGAACAAGTCTCCTTACTCTTCCCTTCCCAAAACCCCAACCCTGCACCCAAAAAAAAAAAAAAAAGTGAAAAATAATGTGCTTCAGCCTGCATTCAGACTTTTTTGGAAGTGGATAGCATTTTTCTTTTTCTTTTTTAATTCATATCCATTTAATTATTTTCATTTTAAATTTTAATTGATTTCATTTTTTTCCATATTGTTCATTTTTGTAAGTGTAAGTGGGTAATCTTATAAAACCCAAATACCAAAACATAAACCCAAATAAACAATTGAAAAATCATATGCCAATTTCCCTAATGAATATTGATGGCAAAAATATTTAAAAATATCAACAAGGAGATAATATAACAATATACTACAAAGATCATACACTATGACCAGATGGGATTTATACCAGGCATTCAAGACTAGTTCAATATTAGGAAAGCAAAACTGACCATATCAATAACAATAATATTATGATTTTCTCAATAGATGAAGAAAAAGCTTTTGAGAAAGTAGAACACCTCTTACTATTTAGAAATACTAGAAAGCATAGGAATGAATGGAGTCTTCCTTAAAATAGCAAGTAGGGTCTCTTTAAAACCAAGAGCAAGCATTATCTGTAATGAAAATAAGCTAATTACATCAGAGGTGAAGTCAGGATACCCATTATCATCACTATTGTATACAATATTTAATATTGTTTTAGAAATGCTAATTATAGAAGCAAGACAAGAAAATGTAATCAAAGCAATCAGAATAGGCAAAAAGGGATCAAAACTATTACTTTTTGCAAATAATATCCTTAGAGATGCTTAGAGAATCAACTAAAAAACTAGTTGAACCAGTTAACAAAGTGAAGTTTTAGGATATAAAGTAAACCTGTGTAACCCATTAGCATTTCAAATTTGCATATCAGCAAAAACATGCCTGAAGAGATAGGGAAATTTCATTTAAATAACTGCAAACATTATAAAATACTTGGGAGTCTACCTCTCAAAACAAAACCCAAGATTATATAAACACATTTCAGAACACTTTTTGTGTAAATTTACTTATTCAGGGCCATACTTTTCAAACTACCAATGAATTATTTTATAGAACTAGAAAATATCATAACAGAATTCATCTGGTAAACAAAAGGTCAAGAATATCAAGGTAATTGATTAAAAAAATGTGAAGGTGACTTAGAAGTAACAGATTTCAGAACTGTATTATGAAGTGTTAGTCATCAAAACAATCTGATACTGTCCAAGAAATAGAGTGATTAATCAGTGGAATAGATTAGATATGGAATACACAATAGTAAATGACAATAGTAATTATCTAGCATTTTGTAAACTTAAAGATCTAGATTTTGAGGGCAAAAATTCACAATTTGACAAAAATTGCTGGAAAATATTGACAGAAACTAGGTGTAGACTAACATCTCATACCATATAGTGAATGAGTACATGATTTATACATAAAAGGTGATATCATAAGAGTTATTATAGGAACATGAAAAATTTTGTTTCATATCTAATGGCAAGAAAAGAGTTTTTGATGAAGGGAGAGAAAGGAATCTGAAGAAGTAGAATGGATGACTTTAATTACATGAAATTAAAAATGTTTTGCATAAACAAGACCAATATAACCAAAATTAAAAGGAAAGCAAGAAACTGGGGGGGGGGGGGGTTATAACAACTTTTTCTGATAAAGGCCTTATTTCTCAAATATGTAGGGAAATGAACCAAATTTATCAATCTGTGAGCCATTCCCTAACTGATAAATGGCCAAAGGATATGAACAGGCATTTTTCACATGAAGAAATCAAAACTAATAGTCACATGAAAAAATGCTCTAAATTACTGATTATTAGAGAAATGCAAATTAAAATATTTCTGAGGTACTACCTCACACCTATGAGAGTAAAATGACAGAAAAGAAATATGATAAATGTTGTAGGGGTTGTAGAAAAATGAGAATACTAATGTATTGCTGGTTGAGTTGGGAACTGATCCAGCTATTCTGGAGAGCAATTTAGAACTATGCCCAAAGGGCTATAAAATTGTACATCTCTTTTGATCCATCAATACCACTCTTAGATCTATATTCCAAACAGATTCCAAAGAAAAAAGGGAAAAGGATCTATTTGTACAAAAATATTTACAGCAGCTCTTTCTGTGGTAGCAAAGAATTGGGAAGCTAGATGTCCCTTAATTGGGGAATGACTAAAAAAGTTGTGGTATATGATTGTAATAGAATACTACTGTGCTGTAAGAAATGATGCTTTCAGAAAAACTTGTAAATTCTTAACATGAACTTATGCAAAATGAAGTGGACATATCTTGGAGAATATTGTACACAGTAATAGCAGTATCGTAAGTATTGTAAGATTTAAATTTAGGTTTTTATGACTAAATATAAGAGTTATAAAACAATATTGTGGTTGCCAATTTTAAAATAAGCTTTAGTCAAAATGACTTTCAGCAGCTTTTATTTACAAAGAGGTAGAAAGAGTGAAAGTGGAAAAACAAAGATGAGACAGAGCCTTAACAAGCCTACTAGCCCTTCTCCAGTGAAGTGGGGGAAGCCTGTCAAGGGCTTCCCCCAGGTCCCTGTTTCCAGTGGATTTCTTGTTATCCTCAGCCAGAGTCCTATCAATGCAGCCTTCTGCAAAGCCAAGGCAGGAATCTCAGCCACTCACCCAGCAAGCTGAAGCAGGATCCAGGGGAAAAAGTCTCCTCCAAAGCCAAAGCAGGAATCTCAGCCAATCTCTCCAAATGCCAGGAAAGGAATGCTTCTTAGACTATGCTGGTCTCTTCTTTTATGCTCCTTTTTTCACTTCACTTCCTGTCACTCCCCCTTCTTCACAGAAATCAATTGCAGTCTTTCAATTTGTCTAGCACTGCCTGGGGTGGGGGTGGGGGTGGGGTTGTGTGGGCGGTGACCTTTTGAAGTATGAGCTTATTCTAGCCAGTGACTTGTGAACTCTCATACTTAATGGTAAGTAGGGGTGCTTTGAGTTCTTGTTTTGATTAGCTAAAAATAGACAAGGGTGAGTTAATCCTTTCTTCACAGTATGATCAATTATGAAACACTTAACTATTTTCAGTACAGTGATCCAAGATAATTCCAAATGACTCTTGATGAAAAATGCCATTTACCTTCAGAGAAAAAAATGATGGAGCCTAAATGCATATTAAAGGATACTATTATTTTTACTATGTTTTCTTGTTTTTTGTTTGTTTTGTTTTTTTGGATATGTCTTCTTCTACAACATGACCAATATGGTAATAAGTTTTATATAATTGCACAATGTCAAATTGCTTACAGTTTTAAGGAGGTGAGAGAACTAATTGAAACTCAGTTTTAGGAAATGAATGTTAAAAATTGTTTTTATATATAATTTGGAAAAATAAAATGCCATTTAAAAAGTCAGAGTTGTTAAAAGTCACAAAAATGTTCAAAATTATTTTTGGTTAGAGAAATGTTAATTAAAATAACACTGAGGATACCAACTCATACCTATCTGACTGGCTAACATGACAGAAAAGGAAAATAAGTGATGGAGGACAAAAAATAGGGACACTGATACACTATTGGTGTAGTTGTGAATGGACTCAACCCTTCTGGAGAAGTTTGGCATAATACCACTTTAGGTCTATATTCCAAAGAGAGAAAAGAAAAGGGGAAAACTATCCATTTGTACGAAATTTTTTATAGCATCTCTTTTTGTGGTGGTAAAGAATTGGAAATTGATGAATGCCCATCAATTGAGGAATGATTGAGTTGTGATGATGGGAGGGATGATTTTAGAAAAACCTGGGAAGACCTGTATGAACTCATTCAAAGTGAAGTAAGCAGGACCAGGACAACAGTGTACCACAGTAAAAGCAATATTATAACTTGGATCAGTTGTGGAAGACATAGCTACTCTGATCCAAAGCAATCCAAAAGATTCTGAGGAAAAGTGTTCTCCACCTTCAAAGAGAAATTTGATGAACTCTGCATGCAAATTGAAACATATTTGGTTTTCTTTGTTTCTTGCTTTTTATCTTTTTGTTGTTTTTTTTTTTGCAGTGTTGCTAATATGGAAATGTTTAATGTATATTTGATATCAATTTGCTTGCCTTCTCAAGGAATGGCAAATAGAGAAGAGAATTTAAAAATCAAGATTAAAAATGAATAAGGAAAAATGAAAATATATCTCTTGGATACTTATCAGAAAAATTTGATACAAAAGGTCCTCCATCCCCTATTTCAGCTACTTTTCTTAACTGTGCTGCATTAATCTTGCTTTTTGAGCTGTTTTCTTTTTCCATTTTTCTTCGACCAGTCTTATTTGATTTTTGAATTCCTTTTTGAGTTCTTTCAGAACATGAACCCAATTTCCAGGTTTTTTTTTGTTTGTTTTGTTTTATTTTTAGGTTTTGCTTGTAGTTCTTTGTATCCTGTCAATCCTCTGTTGCTTCTGTGCTTCTGCTCTCTGGTCTTTTTCCCCATAGAAGCTTTTTTATAGTTAACTTCTTTTTCTGTTGCTTACTCATTTTCTCAGCCTTTTGTTTTTGTTGTGTTTTTTTTTTGTTTTTGCCTTTGGGCTATAAACTCCCTCCCTCTGCTGGTTTACTGGATTAGGCAGGTTAAGCTACAGGTTAAGCTAATGAGCTAAGTCTTCAATATAGCCAGCCACTGAGATCTGAAGGTGCCCAGCCAGATTTAGAACCTGGTCCTCCCTACCAGCTGTTGTCGGGGCAGTGGACCTCAAGGGTTGTGTCTGAGGTGCTCCTCCACCAGGGCAGCCCCTATCCCAGGATCCAAGAGTCAGCCTATACCTAATTGTAGATCTTAGCGTGGGTTATTGGGAAGTAGGCAGGACTTCTGTACCCAATTTTGTTTCTTGTCCCCCATTTATCTCATGAAAATCCACTCTCTCTGCCTACCTTTCAAGATGTATTCAGGGGAGAGGCCTATAAATCTCTCTTGTTGTTGGGTTTGGATTCTTTACTTCCTTCCTTTCCTTTTTTTTGTATTGCTTCCAAGGCAGAAGAGTGGTAAGGGCTAGGCAATGGGGGTTAAGTGACTTGACCAACATCACACAGCTAGGAAGTATCTGAGGTCAGATTTGAACCTAGGATCTCCCATCTCTAGACCTGGCTCTCCCATCTCTAGGCCTGGCTGTCCATCCACTGAACCACCCAGCTGCTCTCTAGCTGTGCTTTTTAAAGATTGTTATGGAAGGAAGCAGTTTTAGCTTTTGCTGTTACTATGCATCCCCTTCCCTCCTTTAAATGAAATTTCTCACTAAGTTTTACAAATTATTCTCTTGGTAATTTGGTATAGCATTAAAAAGGTAATTAGCTTTAGAAGTATTGTCATTCTTATTATATTGACATGCCTTATCCATGTGCATTGTGAATACTACAGCTATTTAACATTTTTTTATTTCTTTAAGAATCACTTTGTGATTGAATGTGTATATGAGTATACATTGTGAGATTTGGTAGTTCAATCTCCAGATAGTTTATGCATTTTGTGTTTATTTGGAATGGGATTACCCTTTCTACTAATGCTTTTTTTGGTTTTGTAATACTGTTGATTTTTGTGGGTTTTGTTGCCTGCAACTTTGCTAAAGATAGTCTCAAATACTCTTTTTCTGATTTCCTCGGATCTTCAAGTATATCATATCATTAGCAAATAGAGATTTTAAAATTTTCTTTTAACTTTATGGATTTATTTGTCCTCTTGCTGTTGCTAGCACTTCACTTCTAGAACCATATCAAATAATAATGGGTACAATAGGCATACTAGCTTCCACTCTTGTACTTATTGGAAAAGATTTTAGTCTTATCTCTGAAGCATATTATGTTTGCTTTTTCTTTTTAGATAGATGTTTTTGATGATACTTTTTAAAAAGTCCCACTATGCCTATGTTTTGTAAGGTTTTTTGAATAAAAGAGTTTTATATTTGTCACAGGCTTTTTCAGCATATGCTCATATAATCCTCTGTTTTGAGATGTTTTGGATTTCAGTATGATTAATTGTTATCTTCCTAATTTTGAACCTTCCTTTCATACCTGGCATAAATCCCATTTGGCTACATGAATGATTTCTTAGATAAATTGCTATAAGACTTTTAAGTTTTGCGTCAATATTCATTAGTGATATTGTTATATATTTTTCTTTTTATGTTTTATCTTTCCTTGGTTTATGTTTATTTATATATGCATGTGTATATATGTCCTAGAACAGAATGTTCCTCCTTCTTATGTGTTCTCAATTTTATTAGCCTATGAAAGCATATATAATATGTTCTGATTATGCTTTTCTTGTTTTGTTGTGATTTCTCTGCTCATTTGCTATTTTATTGTTTTGATTTTCTGCTCTCTTTTTAACCAGATTAGCTAAAGGTTTATCAATTTTATTAGTTTTTTTAAAATGAATCAGCTTTTAGTTTTATTTACCATTTATAGTTTTTCTGTTTCCAGTTTATCAGTTTCTTTTCTAATTTTTAATATCTTCTCATTTGTGTTTGTTTTCTAGTTTCCAAAATGCACATACAGTGCATTACTCTTCTCTTTTTCTATTTTGTTAATGTATGTTTATAGGATTTAAAATCACCACCTTTCCCCCCAAGCACTGGTTTAGTTACATCCCAAAATTTTGTCATGTTAATTCTTCATTATCACCTTCTTTCTTATAATTATGAATTGTTTTTAGAATTTGTTCTTTGACCCACTTATTTAAACTTTTGTTGTTAAATCTTAATTCTGTATTTTTTGTTTGTAGTCCCTGAAGTAATATATTTATTTCATTTTGGTCTATAAAGGATGTGGTAACTATTTCTGTCTTTTACATTAGTTTACGATTTTAAAAATATGTATTTTTTTGCAGTGCCATCTAGGTGCCACAAGTCTTTTAGACTGCTTCTCAAATAATTTATTTCATTCTATATTTTCCTTTTTTTTTTTTTTAAACCCTTACCTTCCGTCTTGGAGTCAATACTGTGTATTGGCTCCAAGGCAGAAGAATGGTAAGGGTAGGCAATGGGGGTCAAGTGACTTGCCCAGGGTCACACAGCTGGGAAGTGGCTGAGGCCGGGTTTGAACCTAGGACCTCCTGTCTCAAGGCCTGGCTCTCAATCCACTGAGCTACCCAGCTGCCCCACTTTTTTTTTTTTTTTTTTTAATCTTTCTTTGAGACTTATTCCAAACTGAGAGAGAGGGGTATTAAAGTCTCCTGTTACTATTGTGTTACTGCCTTTTAGTTCAGTGTTTCCTTTATAAATTAGAATCCTAAGGCACCTGGAATTTATTAAGTGTATCACTGATAATGATTTATTGACTATAGTTCCTTCTACCATAATATAGTTCACTTTAAAATTTTTATTTACTTTGTTATGTAGCACAATTGCAATGCCTGCTATTTGGATTTATTTAGTGTATCTTATAGTTTTTTCCTTTCTCTCAGTTTTATTTCGTGTTCGCCTTTGTTTTTTAAACACATGGGTTGATGTGGACATGATTTGGGATGTAGACTCTAAATGACCACACCAGTGAAACTACCAATAAAATAGAAATAGGTCTTGATTGATGACACATGTTAAAACCAGTGGAAATGCACGTCAGCTACTGTGGGGGAGAGTAAGAACATGAATCATGTAACCTTGGAAACATTTTCTAAAAAAAAAAATATTTATTATAAGCAGCAGATTATATAGTTTTGTTTTCTTATACAATGTCACTTTTTTCATTTCATTGAATTGTTTGATCCATTCATTTTTACTCTTATAAGAGTTATGTTCCAAAATTTCTAAGGTATGCTTTCTGGGCTCTCTCCTCTCTTAAGTAATTTTTGTCAATACCAATGCCTGGAAGATTTCCCTTTTTCATTGCATCTCTCTTCCAGAACAAAGCTAATTCTTGAAGATGACAGAAAACCATACCTAGAACTCTCTCCTTCTCTCCTTGTTTGTCTTTTGCTATGTTCTCAGCTAAAATCTAATCTTCTGTAAAGAAATGTTTCATAGTCCTCTTTAATCTTAGGTCTTTCCCTCTGAGATCATTACCAGTTGTCTTGTTTATATCTTTTTTTTTTGTACCTAACTGTTTATATGTTGTTTCATATATTACATAGACTGTGAGCTCCTTGAGAGCAAGGACTGGTTTTTTCTTTTGGTTTTGCCTTTTTAAAAAATTCCCAGCATTTAGTACAATGCTTGCAAGATAAGTTTTTGTTGTTCAGTCTTTTCAGTCCTATCTGACTCTGTGATTCTATTTGGTGTTTTCTTGGCAGATATTGGAGCGGTTTGCCGATTTCCTTCTGCTCATTTTACAGATGAGGAAACTCAGGCAAATAAGGTTAAGTGACTTGTTTAGGGTCACACAATTAATAAGTGTCTGAGTCTTTCTGACTCCAATCTCAGTACTCTGTTCATTGCATCTTACTTGTCCTGCCAGATAAGTAGTTACTTAATATAATGCTTATTGATTTGACTTGATGAGAGTTCTCAAGTCTTTCAAAATTGTTTTTCTTTATAATATAGTCCTTGTTAATAAAATATTGCCCAGGATTCTCTGATATTGGCTCTTTTTAAATTTCTTATAGCACTGTAATTCCATTATATTCATAAGGCAAAATTTGTTCAGCCAATTCTCCAGTTGTCTAAGGCCAAGAGTTCTTAACTTTTATTTATTTATTTTTCTATCTTGGTCCCCGTTGTCAGTCTGAAACCTTTATAGATCTCCTGACAAATTGGTCTGTACCTGTTGCCTATGTTCATAATTGAAGGAAATTATAATTTTTGGTTAATTTTTTTTCTTTCTAAGTTCATGTAATTCCTTGAGATCTATCCAAGGTTCCCTGGAATTTTCTGACCATGAAAGGGCTTTCTTGAGGGAAATCGCTGCTCTCATTGACTCAACATGTTAATAATGTCCCTGATCCATTTCTGCTTATGTTAAGAAGCTTCTTGATACTGACACAGGCACCTTCCTTTTCTATGCTGTAGGTAGGATTTTTGGCTTACTTTTTGTGCAGTTTTAGGGCAGAAGTTTTATTTACTATAGTTTCTTATATTTCTTGATCATAATTTAGACTGGTATGAACTTGAGGGTTTTTCTGGAATAAGTATATAGGATTCTACTCTACAGTGTTTTAATTATTGGTTTATCAAATTATATGTTATAGATTCTATTTCTGACTTATCTCTTTTTCATTTTTCCCTTTCTCATATTTAGAATTTTATGATTATTTTAAACAATACATTTTGAAATCTGAAAGATTACCCCTTAATTTTGAGTTATTTTCCACGTGAATTTTATTATTTTTCTAATTCTACAAATTAATCTGCTGATATTATGATTATTATAGTAACCACCATGTGAATTTGGGAAATATTAATAGTCTTTTATATGCATGTGTGCAATATGTATGTTTGAATGCACATGCACTCACACACATACATACACTAACCTTTTACTTTTTGTCTTAGAATCACAAAGTTAGGAAGTGCCTGAGGCCAGATTCGAACCAGGACCTCCCATCTCCAGTCCAGGCTCTTGTTCCACTGAGTCACATAGCTGCCCGTATTATATAGTATATTAGAGGCAAATTAGTTACCTAAATTAGTAACCTAATTATGAGTGAAGAATATAATTTTCAGGTCAATTCTGGATGTTTAATAAAATGTCTTATGATTAAAATGATCCTTAAAAATGTGGGATGGAAATTTTTTTTTCAAAATATTTTACATATAATAAGGAAGCATCATATTTCATGAAATTCTTAGTAAGTGATTCAATAAAGTACATTATTTTTGGAAATATCCACTATGTGCTATAGCAGATAGAGAGCCAACCTCAAAATCAGGAAGAACTAGTTTTGTCTTGTCTCACAAATATCTTTGAAAAACAAGAGCTCTGATCAACACAATGACCAACTACAATTTCAGAGCACTCATGATGAAACATGCCACCCACTTCTGGATGAAGATGATGACCAGGGCTGCTTATTGAAATATCTATTTTTTGGACATCACTATTGTGGGGATTTGCTTTACTTGATTACTATACATATTTGTTGAAAAAATTTTAATTTCTTTTTAAGTAGATGTATGAGATACATACATAAGAGATATGGAAGGAAAAAAGGGTAGATACTTGTTAATTTTTTTTAAATCAACTTAAAAAAAGTCTTAGGCACACAATGGCTATAGATAAGATCATTTAACTTTTTGGTCCTCCAGTTAGTTCTCTAGGTGCTGATGTGCTTTGCAGAAGTGGTTTTCTTTCTGGACTTTTCAAATGAAATCGCAGATCTGTGTTTCTCCCCCTACTCTTGACTCTGTTCTTTCCTGGACAACAACAACTTTGAACTAAAATTTTAGTATTGGATATAGAGGCTGAATTTTCTTTGAGGGCACTAGTATTATAAATTTAAATAGTTTAAATCTAGAAGTGGGCTTTGACTTTGGTGTAACTCTTTTTTCCCCTTAAGAATGGAATCATGTTAGCCTAGTAGACAAAGAGAAAGTTAGTATTATATGAGCTCTGATTTTGAAGGAGCATTCTGAGAACATTTTAATAGCATTACATGTCAGAGGCACTGCTTTATATGCCTATTTCTACTTTAAAATTTTATGGCAATTTTTTAATGATTATTTGTAAAAAATCCACATATGTAAAGATATGTATCTTATTAGTGCTATTAATTTGCAGGACCTTATTAGGGTAGAAGTTTTGCTCTAAAATGAGACTAGTCCCACTCTTTTTTTTTTTTTTTTTTTTTTTTTTAATGAAAACCCTTACACTTCTGTCTTGGAGTCAATACTATGTAGTGGAAGGGCTAGGCATTAGAGGCAAGTGACTTGCCCAGGGTCACACAGCTAGGAAGGGTCTGAGGCCAGATTTGAACCTAGGACCTCCCGTCACTGGGTTTGACTCTCAATCTACTGAGCCATCTAGCTGCCCCCTGGACATTAATTTTATAATTCCAAGACGGAAGGTAAGAGTTTTTAAAAAAATAAATAAATAAAATTAATGTTCAAATCAATGTAGATATTTTGCAACCACTTACCTTTAAATAGATGAATTTCAATGCATACAGTATTATAGCTTTTCAATCATTTTCTGCACATCTCCATTAGATTTGCTTTTCCATTCCACTTTACTCTTTTTTGATGTTTGGGATTACTACTAATTATTAGTATATATTTTGTTCTGTTTTTTTCCTTTTGAATTATTTCACAAAGATCTCTCTCAGTTTATATGTCTTTTGCTTATTGTGCTTAATCATTTTTTATAATAATGTATTAAATTTTTTTAGCCTTCCCCTGGGTGTTGAATATTTAGTATCCTTATATTCGCAGTTTTACAATTACAAGTAATAATGCCATAAAAATATTTGAAGTGATCTTTTTTCCCCTCCCATATTGATAACACTTTGAATATAGATCCAGTAGTGAAATTATTGCATCCATGGGAGTGATACTTTTATAGCTGATCCTGCATTACTGCCAGACTGATTTCTAATCAGTTAATCAATAAGTGTTTAGGAAGTACCTGTCATATGTCATTCCCTATGCCCTCGTTGGCAAACCCATGGCAACATGACATAGCATGTAGGAGAGGCTGTTCCCTTTTCCCTGTCTACCACACCTAAGAACTTTTCTCATATGACCTGTCCCTCTGCCCAGCAACCCAATGGGAGCTCTTCCTCCCTCTCCTGTCTAGGGTGTGGTGGGGAGCATCTTACATGTGGCATAAAGGTTGTAGCTTGGGTACTCAGTCTTTAAAAGTTTCACTGTCATTGCCCTAGGCACTGAGTATATAAAGCACATGCCAGGCACTGAGGATATAAACATAAAAATGACATCAGAATCTAAGCTCTTTGAGGGAAGGACTATCAGTGAGAAAATGGTTACATACAAGTCATGTATATAATAAATACAAGGTTACTTGGATGGGGGAGTACACTTAATGAGAGGGGAAGTGTCAGATCGTCATGTTCAAAGTAATTTGCTTGAGCAAATTTGGAAAGATTTTTAGGGGAATTTTAGAGGCAGAAGTGAGGTCAATGCATTCCAGGCATGAGGACCTGCAGTGCAAAGGCCCAGAGATAGGACCCATCCTGTGGCTAGAAACTTAAGATGTCCATTTTGACTGGGTCATAGAATGTCTGAAGGGGAAGACATGTAAACAAATGTCTATAAAAGCAGGTTGAAGATAAGTTGTGAAGGGATTTTTATGCCAAATAAGAGTTTGTATTTGAATCTAGAGATAATAGATCCCCATGGGTCCAACCTGAGATTTAGAAATATCACTTTGGCAGAGAATGAATTGGAGGCAAAAGACTTTAGAATCTGGTAGAAATTAGGAGATTTTGGGAAGAAGCAAGGAGGATTTTAACTAAAAAAATTTTTTTACTATGTCATTAGATAGAAAAGAACTGATAGGAGAGATCTTGTATTGCTGAAATCATAAAATCTTGATAACTATTTGGATATGTGGGATATGTGTGTGGGAGGGGATAGTGGTTAACTGAGAATGAGAAAGACACAACATGGTAGAGAGAAATAGGATGCTGGACTTCGAATCAGTAACACCTGGGTTTGCACCCAGTCTTTTTATATGATGACCCTATAAAATGATGAGAGTCAACTCCATGCCCACTAAGACACCTTCTAGGTACAAATCTATGAACCTGTGATAAGTTGAGAATCACTGTGAATCTGGAAATGACTTTGACAGAAGTGTTGTGTTATTGGAAATTTTGAGGTCTTTGAACTACATTTCCCATGAGCCCACTGGCTTCCCGTTGTTATGCACTGACATAGACAAGGGGATAAAATTGAGGGGATTGAGTTCCCAGTTCTCTTTCCTTCCTATGGAGGCAGGGAATGATGGGCTGTTTGAACAGACTAAGCTAGCGTGGCATGTGGCTTTATTTTCTAGTGATTACTAATAAATCTTACAAGACCATAAAATTATAAAGTTTTATTTTATATTCATTTTAATTTTTACAATGATGGCGACCCAAAGTTGGAGAAAGAATTCTCAGTTTTTTAAGATATCCTAGGCAAGATAAATTTTGAAAAGCCACATTTCTCCTGCCATGGCTTTTCACCCTCCCCCCACCCCAAGAACTCCAAACTGCTGCCCTGCTCCTACTGTTTTTGTGTTTTTGTTTTTGTTTATTCTCCCTTTCCCATTTTTCCCAGCCACCCAGCTGCTTTCGTTTGAGTGGCTTTTCCAGGAGCTTTTGGCTGAAAGGGAAAAACCACTTCTCTTGCCGATCCAAGCTGCCTGCTGTTCCTAATCCCCTTGGCTGCCAATCCAACCTCCTGCTCTGGCTGCCTGACCCCCTGAAACCCCCTACCCCCCACCCTCCACCCCCAGAAGCGGAGCTCCCTCTGCTGCTACTGATGCCACTTATCCCCAGACATTGCCTGGAGATCCTTGCTGTGCCTGTAGCTGCTGCTGCTGCTGATTGTAGCTGATCTCTGGAGGCTTGGAAAGTATAAATCCCTTCTTTTCATTGGGAACAGTCCTTACTCGCTGCTCACTGCTTGCCTTTGAAGCCTGGGTGTGTTTCTCTTAGGCAATAATTAGCCTCCTAAAGGGCTTTTATCTGGAGAGCTTCTGACTCTTAACTCCCTGTCCACATGGCAGGGGTAGCACGTGTCCCCTAGCATTTTACCCCAAAGGGGAAGGAGAAGGAAGGTTATTCTTCAAAATAGGAACCATGGCCCGATCTATGAAAGAGCAGTACATTGCCTATTTCAAACAGATCCCAGTTGTGGGATGTTTTTTCTTCCTACCATTCCTGGGGTGCACTGGTCCTTGCAATTATTATCTTGCCTAAGATTCAGGGGAGAAATTCATCTCCCTACAACCCCTTGCCATTTGGGCCTGCCCAGATTATTCTCCCACACTAGGTTTAGTGAGGACTTCTCCCTCACTGTGGGAGATCCCAGAGCTTTGATAAAAGGAACTTTATAAGAGTCTCGAGGTAAAATTAGTAAGCCGTTTCAGACTTCATTGTTTTTTGAAAGTCTCTGCATCTTATTGTACTTTGCTGATTTTTTTCTTTACAATTTAATTTTGTTGTTTTAAGTTCATATGTTAATCTGATCCATATCTTTCTGTTACTCTGAATCATTTTAAGCTACTTGTGTTTTTGGCTATTGGATAGATTATGTTACATGATTTTAATTGTACCTCCCCATGATTATACTAGAGTAAATATCATTGTTAAAGTTCATACTCAACTTATACAAACCCTTTCACGAGATCACATGTTGCCTTAATAACATTTTATTCTATTTTGACAATTGTATACAACCTTTGGAGAATCCAATGACTTAAGAATTTAAAGCAATTTTAAGGAGTCTTCAGGAGTGATTTTTAGATATTTAGTAGCATCACTGCCTCTGAGTTGTACGTAACAAGAAATAAGGGCCCATTTGTAGTTGAGGAGAGATGTGCAATGGTACTATTTTATTTCCCTCCTTCTACATTTGTTAAAAATGTAGTGGATGAGAAATCTGAAGTGATTTCCACTGTTTAGTCCTCGGCTCCATGTGAAATGGGTGGGACATTTTGGAGACAGGTTTGTAAACTGTTATAGTCCCATTCCAGAGGGAGCGAGATGCCCAAGAGGCTTAGTTACCCTGTAATGGGTTATAATCTCATCTGGGAGGTGTGAAGGATTTTTCTCTGTGAAGCCTACTAGCTTTGAAATGTTTTTTATATATTTGTAATTCTTCAGCTTACTCTATTCCACCAGAATGATCTAAATCGATGATTCCCAAAGTGGGCACTACCGCCCCCTGGTGGGTGCTGCAATGATCCAGGGGGGTGGTGATGGCCACAGGTGCATTTATCTTTCCTATTAATTGCTATTAAAATTTTTAAAAATTTAATTTCCAGGGGGCTAAGT
Source organism: Gracilinanus agilis (assembly GCF_016433145.1). Classification (NCBI taxonomy): domain Eukaryota; kingdom Metazoa; phylum Chordata; class Mammalia; order Didelphimorphia; family Didelphidae; genus Gracilinanus; species Gracilinanus agilis. The sequence goes on along the minus strand of NC_058131.1, from coordinate 655,954,560 downwards.
ACTATTTTTTTTTCTGGAAAGGGGGTGGTAGGCCAAAAAAGTTTGGGAACCACCGATCTAAATTCTTGTTGACATTTTAGGCCCAAAAAGTTTTTCATTAGCTTTGTTTTGTTAAAAATATCTCAGCTAAGGTTGGAAGATTGGCCAGATTTGTAGAACTTCTGACAAGTATCCATGAGTTCATAGGCTTTTTAAATGACATACAACAAGTAGCTATAGAGTCTCATGTAAATCCTTATGTTAGCTGGTGGAACCTCTGATTGCTGCAAGGAATGATTTTATTTGCTATTGTCAATAACTGAGCTATTGGGAATTTTAGGAATTTTGGTACTTTATTTGAATGTGCATTATCTACTCTACTACTATTTTATTTTTATAAATCTACTGTTTTGTAAAAATCATTTGCACTCACACAGTGGATCATGGCCAAGTTTTAAAAAAGGAAATGGATCTCCTTTTTTGGTGAGGAACCTTTTGTATTTTATCTCTCCTTGGCTGACAGTGTGTCACTGATTTTAAGCTACATATTTTTGAATTTTAAAGCATTTTTTTTACTATTCTGTTTCATATAGTATTTAAGTACTTTTGTAAGGGATAAATAGGAGTTTTGGTTGCCAAAATGTAAGGGATAAATAGGGGTTTTATGGGTTAGATATATTAAAGGTGGTCGCCAGAGGATTGAACTATTATCAATCCTCAATTAAGAATAATCTCAAGTCAAAATTGACTTTTATAGAAGTTTATTTACGGTTAGGAAGGTTGAAGGTAGGGAAAATGAGAGAGAGAAACTCTGGCCCGGAGCAGAGGCCCAGACCAGGTAAGAATTTAGAGGCCCAGCAGAGGGGCACAGAGGTTAATTTAACATGGCTTCTAGCCACAAGGCCTTTTACAATTAAAGAGGCAAGAGAGGCCTCCCTGAGAGTAGAGCCTCCAGAAACGCCAAGGGAAGAGAAAGAGAGTCAGCCTAACTTACCCACATGATAATTCAAAGGGAAGCAGTCAGAGATCCCACCAGAGTCTCAGCATTCCAGAACTCCTCCATGAACCAGAAGAGGTCCTCACCATGCTCTTTTCCACCAAAGACCTCAGCTGACTGAGGACCTTCTCCTTTTAAAGGGGTCCCTTATGCATCACTTCCTGTTCCTCCCTCCTAATTTGCATGTCCAATCACAATAGATGATTCTCATAGTAGTGCCTAGGGGCAGTCAGTTGACTTTAGCATACTTGGGTTATGGACCTCCCAGAATTAGAGGTGTTTCTCACCTTCAGTGATTAAATCTAAAGATGGGCAGTGTAGACCTAATTTAATTATCACACTTTGAAGTACATATCATCATTATCATTATTAATATTTTTTGATTTTGCAGTAATATAAGTTCAATATAAATATATTTATTATAATTGTAATGCATACCCCAAAGCTTTAGACTATGGAAACCTGCCATTTATTGATAAATGTTATGGGACTATGATTAATGATTGTGTCTGATTTGAGAAGGGAATAAAAGAACCACTATACAGTGCAAAGAAGCACAAAGTCAAGGAGACCAACCAATCCCAATGGGATTGATGAGAAATCTGCACAGTGCCTAGGAGCACAAGGTCAAAAAGGATCAAACCAATCCAGGTATGATAGATGAACTTCTCCGCCAATACAAAAGGACTTGAACTTGTTTGGGGTTCGAGGTTATGGCTGTTCTGACATATGTCAGAGGCCGGCCTTCCCTGAGCCACATCCTAGTCAAGTACTGAAGGCTGGCTATTATCCTGCCTTTCCCTGTCCCAGAGAGTGAAGGTAAAATCAGACCAGGGAATGATACTTCTCTTTCACACAAAAATCTAGTCCTTTCTTCCCTCTTATAATGTGGCCAACTTTCTGTAGTCCTGGCTACTGAATGAGTAAGTGTAATATTACTGTTTGTCTAGATTTTTGGGACAGAAATTACTTTAATTGGACCCTAATACACAAGGGTCTGCTATGAAATCACTTTAATTGGGCCCTGGTTCAAGGACCTGATATAGGTTTATTTTTCCTTTACTTACATTTTTACACATAAGACATTGACATTTTAAAGGTCAATTGTTTTTCCCCTGTAGAATCACACTCAATTTTTCTGGGTAAGTTATTCTTGGCTGTAGGCTCATAGCCTTTGCCTTCTGTAATATTGTATTCCAAGTTCTCTGCTGCTTTATGATGATAGTTACTAAATTGTGGGCAGCCTTGACTGTGGGCCCTAGATCCTTGAATTCTTTCTTTTTGGCTGCTTGTAATAATTTTTCTTGAATTGGAAGCTCTAGCTTTTGGTTATTACATTCCTAGGAGTTTTCATTTGGGAATTTCAAGAAGTAAGAGGAACTACTTTTTAAAAAGCATTATTTGGAGTCTCAGAGTATTGTGTTGTGTGTGTATAAAAACACTAAAGAAACTAAGTAAGTTGGACTGTAAAAACTAGCCTTGGTTTCAAGCTTAGTTTCAGTTCCACAAAACTTTCCTGTGAAGGCAAAAAAGGACTATTTAAAATCTAAAAGGTCTAAAAAATAGATTGCCCTACACTGTCACACCTTGAAAGAACCTTCCACTTTGAGCTATTAGTGTTTTAGTTCTGAGAAGTATATGAAAGAAAGAAGAGAGAAAGATGGAGAACACAGAAAGTACAGAAAAAAAATGAACAATCTCAAAGCAAAACCATCTTGACAAAAGAACTGAATTTTAGGGAAACAATTTAAAAGAATGAAGTGCAGGAACTTTTTCGTATTGAATTTAGTTAAAGTAATAATTATAATTAAATAAGAGTTATATCTTCTTTAAGTGATTTAGCATTTATTAAGTGCCTTCTATATTCTAGGTGTTAAGCACTAGGGATACAAAGAAATGGTGGGAAAACACTACTCCCAAGGACCTCAGAGTCTTGTGTGGGAGATAACTTGCATAAAATTATGTACAAATGAGATATACAGGATAAACAGGATATAATTTCAAAGGAAAGGCACTAACGTTAAGGGGCAATCAGTAAAAGTTTCTCATAGAAGATGAGACTTCAGCTGCAACTTGGAAGTAAGTTTCAGGGATATAGGGAGAGGAAAATTAGGAGAGAGAACTTTATAGAAATGAGTAACATGTAGTGAAAATGCTCAAGAATTGGGATATATGGGGTGTTATTGTGATATTAAAATTTGGGGGTCCTTGAACTAATTTTGAGGTCCCTGATCTAAACTTCCTGTGGACATTTAGGGCTCTTTCAAACTACATTTCCCAAGAGCCAACTGGCTTCCTCTCTTGCATAATCACGTGGGCAGGAAACCTAATTACATACATAGAAGGATAAATATTGAGAGACTGGATTGGTACTTCCTCTTTTCTGCTTTGGGAGCAGGAGCCAGGAAAGAAGGAAGAGGCAACAGGGCCCAACTTTAAAACTGACTCTTAACAGGCACGTGGCTTTATTTTTCTAATGGATACCAATAAATCCTTTAAAACCATAATATTTTTAAATATCCTTTTATATCTGTTTTATTTCTTACATTTTTTGGCAACTACTTGAAGTTTGGAAATGTAACTCTCAATTTTTCAGATAGCATAATAAGCTTCGCTTCTGCCATGCATTCCAAATCCTCTCCAGAGCTGTGGACCTGCTCTTGATGTTTTTGTGCTATTTTTGGCCACTTTGCTCAGTTCTTTTGAGTGACTTTTTGAAAGGGGAAAGTTACTTTGCTGACAAACGCCATGCTTTTGTTGATAGCTCTAGCAGCCTATTCATGCCTGCCCTTTCTTACATTCCTGCTCCCCTTGGCCTCAGATCCAGCCAATGGAGGCAGCTCCCTGCCCTGTCTCCCCCTACCTGGGTGGGGGAGCCATTTCTGACCTTCCTGCCCAAGTGCTGATCCCAGATCCTAGCTGCCGTTCCTGATTCTGACTCCCCATCCCCTTGGATGCTGGACACCTGAACTCAAGCTGCGCCTGTGCTGCTGCTGCTGCCAACCCCAGCTGCTCTGCCTGAACTCCTGCTAAGTTGCCACCAACCGTAGCTGCCACTTGAAACTTGGGAAGTATAGAAAACCCCTTATTTCTCATTGTGCACACTGGAGAATTTCCCGGATGTGTTTGAGAAGAGCTTCCTCCCCCCCTACCCCCCCCCCCCCACAAGCCTACTCCATGTGGCTTTTCCAGTCCTTACCCCAGTTGGCTTCTATGCTCTGCCTTTGGTGGAGGGGACTGAGTTAGCACTTGGGCCCTAGCAGACCCCGGTTCTGGGATTTTTTTTTCTTCCTACCATTCCTTGTGATTATCTTGCCTGAGACTCAGGGGAAAGATTCACCACCACCCCGCTTCCACCCCCTCACCCTCCCAGCACCCCCAACAGATGCTGGCCATTCGGGCCAAGGGAATTTAAATGGCACTTTTAAAAGTCTGGAGGTAATATTAGTAAGCTTCCTAAGACTCCATGGTTTTTGAAAGCCTCTGTATCTTATTGTATTTTGCTGATTGTTTTGTGATTTAATTTTGCTGTTTTAAGTTCATATATTAATCTGATCAATATCTTTCTATTACACTGAATCATTTTAAGCTAAGTTTTTGGCTGCTAGATAAATTCTGTTCATGATTTAATAGTGAGCAAGTTTATTCTGATTGGTAGAAAGGTTTTTTTTTTTAACTAACTGCTTGTAATTTGTCATTTGCTTATTGTATTTCCTGATTTCTTTAAGGTTTAAAAATTATTTTAAGTTTATCTGTATTAATCTAATTCTGTTATATGATTCTGTATCTGTACCATTTACCAATGATTTTATAGAATAATGTATCATTGTAAAATGACCATGAACATCTTACACAAACATTTTTTTAAATGTTTTTGTAAAAGCCCGTAAGTCTTATGTATACTGAATTTGTCATCTCAACTATAGGATCACATGCCGTAACAGTTTTTATTCTAACTAGACAATTGTATACAACCTTCAAGACTGATGCTTTAAGAATTTAAATTGTAATTTTGTAAGAGGTCTTAAAAATTGACTTTAGGATTTTATAGTAACTTCTGAATGGATGATATGTGTGTGTGTGTGTGTGTGTGTGTGTGTGTGTGTGTGTGTGTGTGTGTGTGTAATAAAGAATGTTGTCTTAAAAAGGTAGAAAAAACAAATGGAAGTTTCCTACCCAAATTTTTATATTTTACACAGGAACCAAAAAAGAGCTCCTGTATGCTTGATATTTTAACTCTTTATTTTAATTTACTTTCTCATCAGAAGGATCTAGAATTCCTGGTGATATTTTAGACCCAGAAGTTTTTTTTTTTTTTTTTTTAATCAGATTTTCCTAGGCTCGGCCCCACAATTGGGAGGATTTTGTTAAAAATATCTCAGCCAAGGTTGAATGATTTACTATATCTGTTGAATCTATGACAAGTATACATTTTTTAAAAAAATCACAGCAAGTGGTTATAACAATGGGTTTGTTTGCTATTGTCCTTAAATGTGTTATTGGAAATTTTGATACTTTATTTGAATTGCATTATGAGTCTTCTATTTTGTAAAAGTCATTTGCACTCATAGGAGTTAATGGAAAAGCTTAACAGGAAATGGATCTCATTTTTGGATGAAAAATCTTTCACTAAGTCTAAGCTATATATATTTTGATTTTTAAAACATTCTTTTATTATTTTTAACCTTCTATGTACAATACAGTATTTGAGGTTTTTTCTCTCTCATTTTTGTACTCAAAAACATTGTATTTTTCCCTGAATTTTAAATTTTCTTGTTGCTTTTCTTTTTCTTTTTTAATAGAATAATCTACTCTTTTCCCTTCTCATTTTTGTACTTAAAGTACATATAATCAGTATTGATCCCTTTTGATTTTACAGTAATATAAGTTTAATATAAATATACTTGCTATAATATTAATGCATACCCCAAAACCTTAGACTATGGTTACCTGCCAATTATTGGTAAATATTATGGGACTGTGATTAATGATTCTGTCTGATTCCAGGAGAAGGGAACAAAAGAGCCACAAGGTCAAGGAGACAACCCAGTCCAAATGGGATTGGTGAGAAACTGCACAGTGCCTAGTAGCACAAGGTCAAAAAAGACAATATCAATCCAGGTAGGATTGAGGAATTTCTATGCCAATACTAAAGGACTTAAACTTAGTGATAGGGGTTCGGGGTTGCAGCTTTTCTGACATATGTTAGAGGCCAGACTTCCCTGAGTTTCATCCTAGTCAAGTACTGAAGGTTGGTTATTTTCCTGGCTCACCCTATCCCTGAGAAGTGCAGGCAAAGCAAACCAGGAAAAGACACTTTCCTTGCACGCAAATTTGATCCTTTTCTTTGTCTTATAAGTGTGGCAACTTTCTGTAGCCATGGCTATTGAATTGTGTAATTTCACCATTGCTTAAATCGCCTTAATTGGGCCTTGATTCAAGGACCTGTTATAAGTTTATTTTTTCCTTACATTTTTGCACATAAGACTTTGACATTTTACATTTTATATACAAGTTATTTTTTTCTCTTTTATTTGGATTTTTCTTTTTGATCTTTATTTCTTTTGCCAATTGATTCACACAACCCCAAAACTCAGCCGTGTATCCTTGGCTGATCTGGGTATTGGTCTTAACCCTCTTCAGAGGAGAGTATGTTACTAATTCTCCTCAGAGGTGTGTGTATGTTTTATAATCAGAATGTCTGTAATGTAAAATTTAAATTCTTTTGAAATTAATTTCAGGGGGAATGTGTTTTTCTCAGAAGGGAATATATATTTTATGATCTATAATGTGAAGTTTAAATTATTTTGAGAATAATTTCAGGGTATGAAATTTGCCATCTCCCCAGAATCCAGACAAAGAACCTGTTTGGAGAAGGCAGCATGAAGGTGCCTACAGAAACCTACACTGCATCAAGAAGATCTAGAATGAACTTTGGGGTGCAATTGATTGAACTTTGGGGAGTTGAATGCATTTGTTTTGAATGTAAACTCTTTTGCGGAAGGGGACTGCCCCTAATTGGCTTTTTGTCAATGCGCTTAGCAATCATTGGATCATTGTTTTTGTCCTCTTTTCTTTTTATCCCCCAATTTCTGTAATTTAAAAATTGGTTATGTTTACAAGATCCATTGGGAAGACTAGCCTTTCCTAGAATCTTAGAGGGGAATGTGATATTGGAAATTTGGGGGTCTTTGAACTAATTTTGAGGTTCCTGATCTAAATTTCCTGTGGACATTTAGGGCTCTTTCAAACTACATTTCCCAAGAGCCAACTGACTTCCTCTCTTGCGTAATCACAGGGGCAGGAAGCATAATCACATAGATAGAAGGATAAATAGTGAGAGACTGGATTGGTACTTCTTCTTTTCTACCTTCGGAGCAGGAGCCAGGATAGGAGGAGGTGGCAACAGGGCACGACTTTAAAACTTACTCTGTTTTGTTTTTTTAAACCCTTAACTTTTGTGTATTGGCTCATAGGTGGAAGAGTGGTAAGGGTGGGCAATGGGGGTCAAGTGACTTGCCCAGGGTCACACAGCTGGGAAGTGTTTGAGGCCGGATTTGAACCCAGGACCTCCCGTCTCTAGGCCTGACTCTCAATCCACTGAGCTACCCAGCTGCCCCTCAAACTTACTCTTAATAGGCACGTGGCTTTATTTTTCTAATGGATACCAATAAATCCTTTAAAATCATAATATTTTTAAGTCTATCCTTTTATATCCATTTTATTTCTTGCAATGTGCTCAGAATAACAAAGAATCCAGTATCACTGGCCCACAGAATAGGTGGAGGGAGAGAGTAAGGTATAGGAAGATCGGAAAGATAAAAAAGAGAAAACTTATGAAGGGCTTTAAAAGGAGCCAATCATAGTTTTTATATTTGATCCTAAAGGCAATAGGGAGCCACTGACGTTTTGAGTAACTATGAGTAACATAGTTTTTTTGTTTTAGGAAGATTCTTTGATGGCTAAACAAAAAAACAGACTGGACTGCGGAGAGACTTGAGACAGAATCAGACCAATCAGAAATCTACTGTAATAATTCTGATGACGGCCTGCAGAGTGGGTGTGAGGGCCAACAGGGAGGTAGACAGTGACAGGAGAGAAGAAGTCAGATATGAGAAATGATATGAAGATAGAAAAGACATGTCCTAACAACTGGCAAGATTCACTCTCAATAAGGAGTGAAGAATGATACCTAAGTTGCAAACCTGAGTGTATGCAGAAATAGAGCAGTGGAGGGCAGGGAATGTGTTCAGCTTCAGACATGCTGAGTTTAAGATGTTTAAAGAATATCCATTTCAAGATGTTGAATAGGAAGAATGAAGGTCAGGAGAGAATTTAGGACTGGTTAAATAGATTGGAGATTAGTCTTCACTATAAATATGAAAAATAATAAAGGCTGGTACAAATATATATATATTAGTATTTTAATTAAAGCCATGCTGATAGATAAGTTATTAGACCACTCTCTTGTAAGCATTCAAAATCGCCGCCCTCGCCATTACTGTCTCCTGTTTCCTGTCTCGAATCTGCTGGCCAAGAGCTCACTCCCTCCTAACCCAGGAGATTATAAACTCCTCCCTGCGTCAAGATGTAGGCCTCCCCAAGCCCAAAAACCCGGAAACGGAAACCAGTTGGACCATGTTGGATCACGGGAAATGTAGTTTTGATACATTTCCCATGTCCATAGAAATATATACACTTTTAGATGGCATTTCCCAAATTTCACTTTTATATCACAGAGATAACAGTAAAACCATGGAAGCTGATGAGATCACCAAGTAAAAGAGTTTATAAGGAAAAGAAAGCCTTGGAGGACTACCAGCATTAGGGGCATGATATGAAAGAAGATTCAGCAAAGGATTCTGAGAAGGAATAGTCAGATAGGGAGGAGAGCCAGGTGAAAGGAGTGTCCCCAAAACTTAGAGTATCAAGAAGGTGATTGTCAATGTCAAAGGCTGCAAAGATCAAGATGATTAAGGATTGAAAAAAATCCATTCGATTTATCACTTACAAAATCATTAGTGACTTTGGAGAAAGGAGTTTCAGTTGAATGATGAAGCCAGAAGCCAAGACTGTAAGAGCTAAGAAAAGAGTGAGAGGAAAGGAAATAGAGGCTATTTATTATAGATGTACTCAGAGTTTAGGTACAGAGAGAGCTAGTAAGGACATATAGATCAAATGAAAGAGCAGAGTTAAGTTGTACCTATTTCTCTCAAAAATAGATGGTACAGGGGGCAGCTGCGTAGCTCAGTGGAGTGAGAGCCAGGCCTAGAGACAGGAGGTCCTAGGTTCAAACCCAGCCTCAGCCACTTCCCAGCTGTGTGACCCTGGGCAAGTCACTTGACCCCCATTGCCCACCCTTACCACTCTTCTACCGAATACACCGAAGTACAAGGGTTAAAAAAAAAAATAGATGGTACAGAATAGAATATGTCTGTGAGTTAATTGAATGAAAATGTATATAATTTTTAGCATTCATTTAAAATTATTTTTAAGTTCCATATTCTATTCCTCTTCTCTCCCCCTTCCCTGAGATGACAAGCAATGTGTTATAAGTTATGCATCTGCAATCATGCAAAATACATTTCCATATTCGTCATGTTGTTAAAGAAAATACATCCCTTCCCCTCCAAAAAAATCCATGAAAAAATAAAAGAAAGTGAAAAATAGTGTGCTTTCTCTGTAGGGTGGATAGCATTTTCCATTATGAGTTCTTTCAAATTGTCTTGAATTATTGTATTGCTTAGAATAGCGAAGTCATTCATAGTTGATCAGAGTATAATATTGTTGTTACTATGTACAATGTTTTCTTGGTTCTGCTCACTTCACTTAGCATCATTTTATGCCTTACCAGGTTTTTCTGAAAGCATCCTGCTTGTCATTTCTTATAGCACAATAGTATTTTATTCCATTATGATTATATACCACAACTTGCTTAGTCGTTTCCCAATTGATGGGTATCCCTTGAATTTCCAGTTCTTTGCCGCCACAAAAAAATCTGGTATAAATATTTTTTGTACAAATAGGATCTTCTTTTCCTTTTTTTAAATCTCCTTGGGATACAGATCTAGTAGTAGTGCTGTTGCTGGGTCAAAGTGTCAGGCTATTCTGTGTGTGTGTGTGTTTTTATGGACATTGTTTATTGAAAAGTGATTTTAATGTTCATAGTTTCATATATATAGATGTAGCTGCAACAAAAATATATGGTGATTAATAGCAGTTTACCAAAGTATGGTCAAATAGAAAACTGAGCTGAACACACATCTATTGGCATTGTAAAAAGGAATTTCAGGATGAAATAGAAAATAATGAATAAATTCCAACATCCCATTTTTAGCACAGAAAAGATAAAAGTAAAGAAATTATAGAGTTTAACAGATACATATACTCATTTTGCAGGTATATATATAGAATTTACAGTGGAGCAAGGAAGTTATACTTTTCAAGTATGCATAGAACAATAATAAAGTGAATGAGAAAGAGACCATAGACACATTTTAAAAGGAAGCCAAATTTATACATTACATTTAATTTTTATATCAAAATTAAATAAAACTAGAAATATCAATGAAAAATTAAAAATTGATTAACATCTAGTTTGAACAGAATTGTAAAAACATCATTGAAAATGGCACACAAATAATAAATATAAAAATCTGTGGAATGGAACCAAAGAACCATCTAGAAAAGCATAAATTATGTACAAAGCAATAATAATGATAGACTATGGGTCCATGTTCCCAGGACCAGTGAAACTAATTGCAGAGTGTGTCATAAACTCAAGGTCAGCCACTAGGTAATTGTGTTTGTGTATTTGCGTATTTGCTAAAGCAACTCAAAAAAATGTCTTCTAGCCTTTTAATGTAGAAGTGGCTAAATCTCATGTTATCCTGATTGTGTCTCAGCGGATTCTTCCAATGCTGTTTTACTCTCTATTTCTAGAATATTGAAGCAGTTTTCCTTAAATTCTTGAAAGATGATATCTAGGCCCTTTTTTTGATAATGACTTTGAGTCCACTAATTCTTAAATTCTGTCTCCTTGGTCTGTCTTCCAGATTGGATGTTCCAATGAGATATTTTATATTTTATTTTTTCAATTTTTCAATTGTTTTTTTGATGTCTCATGGAGTCATTAGGTTCACTTGCCCATTTCTGATTTTTAAGGAATTATTTTTTAGTGAGTGTTTGTACCTCCTTTTCTACCTGGTCATTCCTCTTTGTTCAGGAGTTTTTTAGTGAATTTTTGTACCTCTTTTTTTATCTTGCCACTTTTGCTTTTGAAGGAGTTCTTCTTCGTGCCTCTCTATTTGGCCAGTTCTATTTTTTTAAAGTTTTTGTTTCTTGAGTATTTTTTGGTACCTCCTTTACCTAGATGTTTAGTTTAAAACAAAACAAAAAACCTTACCTTCTGCCCTAGAATCACAGGGAAATTGACCAGAGCCCTCAAATGAATGATCAGAGAGCAACTTTAGGGTTTGAATAGCTAGGTTTTATTTTAATTAGAAAGGGAAAGGTTTAGGGAAAACTAGGAGGTAGGAAGAAGGGGAAAAAGGTGGAGACAGATATATATATATATATCAGGGTCTCAGGGTAGAGAGCACTGCTTCCAGGGTGGAGAGAGCTAGCCCTCCTGGGTAGAGAGAGAAAAAGCGCCAAATTTTCCCTTTTATACTTTCCCTGACACCTCCGCCAAAAGAAGTGGGAGGTGTCAGGGGAAGTTGTAGCAGAGAGAGTCCTGGGAGATGTAGTCTTCCAGGGTTTACAGTAATTTCAAATGACACACAAGGAAATAGAACCATCAGGTTTTTTTCCCCTCATGTATTTGCAAATAGGTTATGGGCCCAGTTTTTACTGTGCAAAATGAAAAAGTTGTACTAAATGGGATCTTAATGATTTCTTCCATATCTTAAAGATTTATAATTCTGCAATTGGGAAGCGACTCTTGTGTATATCTAAAATGAAAGCCCTGTGAAATAAAGTTATATATGTCAGGAAAGGCTACTTCCTCTAACTCCTCTTGCCTGATTTCTTAGTTAATAGATTATATATTTCTGCTTATACAAATTTACTTCTTTTTGCAGCCTTCAAAGAATCAGCTATTGTATAATATGATACATGATTAGCCTTTTAAAAGGAAATAAGGCCAAATTTGTTAACATCAGGTGGAAGTGAATTTTACTTTTTAATTTCAGGCTTGCTGTTTGTCTATTTAACCTATAATTCTGCAAGTTACTAATGCAGATAAATTTATTTGAATATTTCCTGCATGGGTGTGCAGTGAATAAAGCCCTGGATTTGGTATCAGGAAGACTCATCCTCATGAGTTTAAATCTGTTCTCAGATACTTACCAGCTGTGTGATCTTGGGTGAGTCATTGTTGACTGTTTACTTCAGTTACTCATCTGTAAAATGAGCAGGAGAAGAAAATGGTAAACTACTCCTTATCTTTGCCAAGAAAACCCCAAATGGGGTCACAAAGAGATGGATATGACTGAAATCACAGAATAGTAAGCTTGTACTGTAGCTCAGCAAAGCCTAGTTTTTCTCTAACTTATCATATACTTTTTGATGATAGCTTTATATAATGCTTCAGGATGCTTTTCTGCCTACGCATTCTTTATTTAAAAAAAATTAAGGCTATTTCTGTTTGGTGGTTTTTAACCACATAACAGGAAACATTAATGTGTATAGTTTCCCCTCTTTGTTCTGGAAAAGGCTATAGATAAAATAGAAACAATATTAGGTACTGCCTGAATTTTCAGTTCTCAAGATGTCAGACCTGACTGACAAGGGGTCCAACCAGAAGCAAATGAGACAGAGAGTTGATAATATAGCAAAGCTTTATTGTGGGTAAGGAAGGGGGCAGGGAAGAGGAGGAGAGAGCAAGGGGGGTGCCTGCAAACCTGCAGATGATAGAGGTCTCCACCTGGGTGGAGAAGAGGGTAATCCTTTATAGGGTAGTGGTCTGGGATGAGATAACCTGTATTGTCTATTGGGCAAAGTTGGGAACTTGGGTGAAGCTCATTGGACAGCCTTAAAGGTCTGGGAACCCTGGTCTCTGGTGGGGGAAATTTTTCAGGCCTGATGGTCAGTGATGCAGGAGGTCATATGTCTAGTCTTGACTGGGAAATATTGGTGACCTGCCAGGTTTTAACTATTGTGGTGGTAGTTTCTGTTTTAGGCTCAGGCAGGTGCTGGGCGAAAGGGAGGGTCCGTGAGGGGGTTTGGTCTCAGGCTGGGATTAGGGAGAGAAGGGCTTTGGTCCCAGCATCTATCAGAATACACATTTGATTTGACACAGATTTTTTTGGTATATTGTTTTGTTTTTTTAATTTCATTTGAAGAAATAATGCAAAATGTAACTGTCAGGGTAATCTGATATGATAAAATATGATAAAAATGAATGCTTAATTTGTTACTTTCCCATTTTAAGTTTATATCTTGAGTAGTTTGTAAGTCCCAAAGGAAAACCAAAGAGCATCTTATTTTAGTAATAGATGAATGAACAAAAAATGCGTTCACTCACTTTTTATCATATGAATTAAGTTGATATGATTAAAATGATTAGTTTTTAGAAATGTTGCATTTAGAATGTTTATAAATATCTTTGCTTTTCTTTTAAAACTACTGTTCTTGCAAATCTGTCTTTTTTCTCAGAATTATAAAAATTAAATATTTATTAGAACCGTAGCATTTAAAATCAATATTAACTATCTTGATTCCTCTCTCTCCATTTCTGAAAGATCTTCTAAACAAATTAATATAGCCAAATAAAGCATATCCACACATTGGAAGTGCCTGAAAATGTTATTTCTTATTCCTTTTAGTTTTTATCATTTCTGGCAGGAGGTGGTATTATTCTTTCATGAGGAATATACTTTCCTTCTTTGATCATAGTTAAACTCTCTTCTTATGGTTCTTCCTTTTTTCTTGAGTTTTCTAATTTTAATATACTCAAAACAGAATGATAAAGGATTCTAACAAAACTTTTTTAACTGCTGTATTTTAGGAATATTTTAGGAATTTGTAGGAAGTTTTTTATATTTTAAATATATTTTAATTTATATATAAAATATACACATTTTAAAATAGATATTGAAAAATAAAATAATCCAATTAAATAGTTTTTGAGTATGTGTCAAATGCTGTGCTTAGATGCTAAGGAGAGACCAAAAAAATCATTTTCTTCCCAGAATTTATATTCTTTTGGAGAGAACAATATCTACTCATAAATTAAAAAATTTATACATGGCAAAGCTAAAAGCAGATTGGATTAGTAGGGCAATGGCAGAAATGATAAAAACAAGGGAATAAGAAAAAGTATAAAGTAGAAGCTGCCACTTGAACTGAGTTTTTTTTTTTCTTTTTAGGAATTTAAATTTAGTTAATTTAGACTATTTTTTCATGGTTACATGTCATTGATCAACACCTATTTCCATATTATTAATATTTGTACTAGGATGATCGTTTAGAGTCTACATCCCCAATCATATCCCCATCGAACCATATGATCAAGCAATTTTTTTTTCTGTGTTTCTACTCCCACAGTTCTTTCTCTGGATGTGGATAGTGTCCTTTCTCATAAGTCCCTCAGAATTGTCTTGAATCATTGCATTGCTGCTAGTAGAGAAGTCTATTATATTCGATTGTGCCACAGTATTTCCGTCTCTGTGTATAATGTTCTCCTGGTTCTGCTTCTTTCACTTTGCATCAATTCCTGGAGGTTATTCCAGTTCACATGGAATTCCTCCAACTTAAACTGAGTTTTGAATGAAGGTAGGGATCTAGAGAGGTGAAGGGAAAGTATTTTATTGGCATAGAAGAAATCTCTTGCAAGGTATAGTGAGAGAAGATGGGATATTGATTATAAGGAAGGAACAGAGAGACCAATTTGACTAGAATATAAGGGGGAATATTGTGTAATAAACCAGGGGAAAAGTATATTAGAGGGAGATTATGAAGGACTTTAAATGTCAGGTAGAGAAAGAATTTGCATTTTGTTTTAGAAGCAGTAGGGAGCCACTGAAAATTTTTGTACTGAGAAGTTATAGTTTGTAATCTTAAAGGAAATAATAGAACCTGGACACAAATTCAGATTATTAGTCTTCTGATTGATCTTCTTGCTTTTAAGTCTGCCTACTCCAGTACATGTTCCATTCAATTGTTAACTTGATCTTCCTGAAGTGCATGACTGACCATGTCACCACCTCCAGCTTTTAATTCAATAAATTCCTCTGGTTCCCTATTACTTCTAGGGATCAAATATGTAATTTTCTGTTTTACTTTTAAAGTCCTTTTTAATTTGGCTCCCTTGTTACCTTTCCAATTTTTTTATACCTTGCTCTTCCCTGAGTCCTCTGTAAGCCAGTGACATTGGCCACATTTTCTCATGATCCTCAATTTCTTAATTTCTTAATTCTTAAGTGTTTTCTCTAGATGCCTCCTGTGCCTGCAATTCTCTCCTTATTTCTTCCTATCTTCTTGGCTTTCTTAAAATCTCAAAGGCCTACCTACAAGAAACCTTTCTTCAGTTTCACCTTAGTGCAAGTGCCTTCCCTCTGAGAATATTCAATTTACTTTGTTTCTTGCTTGTGAGCAGGGACTATTTTTTCCACTTTCTTTGTATCCTTACCACTTAGCACAATGCTTATTGACTTATTTAGAAAATAAAACAGAACAAAGCTCATTCTTCTGTCCCAATATATGGATCCTCTATTGGGACTTGGTGTTCATTTGAAGGTATGCTTACTTCTGTCAAGATTATAGTGGTATGGTGGTGTCCTTCTGCAGGGTTCAGATTGACAATACTGTGCTTTCTGCTGCCCCTAGGGGTCTCCTTTTGAGATCCCATTCCACCTCTGGTCACTTGTCTGTAGGTGAAAATTTGTAATCTTGTGGTTGAAAGGTGACTTTGTAGTTTCTCCTTAGAATTTCTCCTCATTGTTCATTTTGAGACTTGTCGGAGTATATGTCTAGGGAACTGAGCTGCCTTTTTTCCCTTCTACTTTAGCATTTTGACTTGTCCCCACTTTTATTTTTGCAGAAGTTTTTTTGTTGTAGTCATGTAAGTTTTGAATGAATAGGTAGTATAGCAGGTGTTTTGTAAATTCTGTAGTTTTTTTGAATGGAGTATCTTATATCTATCTGTTACTTGATTTATTGCAAATATGCAATAACAATCCTTTTTTTAAAAAGAATTTTAAAAAGAAAAAATTGATATTTTCTCTTAACTATTTAATCATAGTATCCCATGTATCCCCCCTCCTCTCTCTCTCTGTCTCTGTCTCTGTCTCTCTCTCTCTCACACACACACACACACTCATCCCATAGGACAGATAGTTTTGTTTTTTTTAAGAGAGGACATAAAAATCAGTATAACTGATCTATTGAGAAAGTCTTAAGGAAATATAATATATATATATAATTATGTATAATTATATATACATATATATAAGTATATAATATAATTTTTAATACCCCTCTACCAAGGGGTAGGTTAGGGATGTCTTCTTGTATCTCTTATATTTAGGCCTTCTTGGATTTTTATATTTTTATTACAGTTGCTTTTGATTTTTGTGATGTTCTTTCCATTTACATTATTGTAGTTACTCTGTATATTGTTTTCTTGACTGCATACTTTATCCTGCATTAGTACATATAGTACTCATCACACACACTATTTCTTAAAGTACAGTAGTATTCCATTCATGTAACTCAATTTGTGTAGCCACTTCTCATTTCATGGATATCTACTTTGTTTCCCAATCTTAGCTATCCCTAAAAATGCTACTCTAAATATTTTGGAATATGTCTTGAAAGCCAAACTCTTATCAGAGAAATTTGATGCAAATATTTCCACTCATTTGACCCCTTCCTTTTTTTAATCCTAGATCTATTAATGTCATTTATGTGCATTCTTTTTAGTTTCAGGTAATCAAAGTAATATATTATGTCTTTCGTAATTGCTGATATCTCTTGTTTGGTTAAGAATGTATCTCTTATGCATAGATTCGAGAAGTACATAATGTTTTTTCTTCCAATTTAAAAAAATAGTTTAAAAAAAGAAAAGAAAAAAATAGTTTGATCTTTAACATTAAGGTAATGTCCATTTAGAATGTTTTGTGGAATATGGTATAAGACAGTGATGGGCAAACTATGGCCTACGGGTCAGATGTGCCCTGGAGACATTATTCCTAATCTGATGAATACAATGAGTAGGATACAACCCAATGAAACTTTGAAAGAGTTACCTTAGAAACAGACTGACAGATGAGCATTTCCTTTCCTTTGGCCCCCTCTTTAAAGAGTTTGCCCATTGGTTTCTGGTTTGCACAGCAGGTTTATTTGTTTTTAAATCAAAGAAGGAGTTTTCACCCAGGTAATTTATATTTTCCATTTTATCAAAAGCTGGATTATTGAATTCCCTTCTTTTTTATTCTCCCTTATCTAATCTATTCCATTGATGTTTTTGTCTCCATTTTTAATATAATAGATGGTTTTGATGACTACTGCTTTATAATATAATTTGAGATCTGAAAGTTCAGTTTCTTTTTCCATAGTTATTATTATCATTTTCCTTGATATTCTAGATCTTTTGTTTTTTTCCAGATAAATTTTATTATTTTATCAAGATTAGTGTATCCTTGTTGCCTATATTGCTTGCTTATAGTTAAATGCTTCTTATGATGATTAAAAAAAAGGTCCCTATATAGGGTTTTTTATGATAAAAACTTTTTACTTTGTCAAAGACCTTTTCGGTTTCCATCGAGATGATCTTGTGATTTGGGATGTTTTGAGGTTTTAATGATCAGTTAGATTGATTAATTTTCTAATGTTGAACTACTTGCATTGCTGGAATAAATCTTATTTAATCATAATTAATGATTTCCTGGATAAATTGCTGCAATCTGATAGGGTTCTGTTTTAGAAATTCGAGCCAATATTCATTAGTGGTATTGGCTTACAGTTTTATGTTTTTATCTTGACCAAGTTTAGTTATTAGTACTATATTTTTCTCAAAAAAGGATTCTGGCAGGGTTCTTTCACAGTGTTTGAGAATAATCTGAGAAATAAGGGTTTGAACAATTTAAAAAAATTGATAACATTCTCTTGTGTTCATAATAGGTCTAAGGTTTTTTTTTTTTCCCTTTTGTAATTCCTTTAGTGCTAGATTTAATTTGTTTTTTGAGATTGGATTACTTATTTACTTATTAGGTTTATTTTATCTCTATCTGGACCTGGTCTTTTGGGTGTTTTACATTTTTGAAGGTATTTCTCTGTTTCTTTTGTGTTCTCAGTTTTGTTAGCATATAACTTATTCTTTTTATTTCTTCTGGTTTTGCTATGATTTCATTTTACTCATTGCTATTTTATTGATTTGATTTTCCGACAATAGCATTTTATAACAGTAAAATACCACAGTTTGTTTGTTGGCCTCTCCCCAATTGATAGACATTTTGGTTTTTTTTAGAGTTCTTTTTTTTTTATTTCAAAAATTGCAGCTACAGGGGGCAGCTGGGTAGTTCAGTGGATTGAGAGCCATGCCTAGAGACTGGAGGTCCTAGGTTCAAATCCGGCCTCAGCCACTTCCCAGCTGTGTGACCCTGGGCAAGTCACTTGACCCTCATTGCCTACCCTTACCACTCTTTCACCTATAAGTCAATACACAGAAATTAAGGGTTTAAAATAAAAAAAAAATTGCAGCTATGAATATTTTTGTTCATATTTTTCTCTATTTGTTGTCATGTTGACAGTAAATGCCTTGTAGTACAAGGTACACTTTACTCTTTCCCAGCTAGGAGACACAATGGTTAGAATGCTGGGTCTGGATTCAGGAAAATCTGAGTTCAAATTTGACTGAAGAGACTTAGCTGTATGACTTTGTTCAGGTGGCTTAATTTCCCTTTGCATCAGTTTCTCAACTGTAAAATGATGATAATAGAGAGGATCAATGAGATATTAGTAAAGCGTTTAGCAGTATAGTAACTAGTATGTGCTATATAAAGACTTATTCTTTTCTCTTTAGTTTTAAAATGTAATTCCAGCTTTTTTTTTTTTTTCTAGAATGGCTGGACCATTTCACATCTCTAACCAGTAAAGAATGTGTATTACATTGTTTTCTATGGCCCCTCCAACATTGAGTCTGATTTGTATGAAGTGGAACCCTTGTTATTTTAATTTGCATTTTTCATTAAGCAGTTTTGTAAAGAAAAGAAGTAATTGACAATTTTTATCTTCTGTATTGAATCTAGGTTCCAGAGACTGTCTTTAATGTGAATAAAGTTGCTATATTTCTAATGTTAGATGCCTTAGACACAGCTGATAAATCTTAAGGTAAAATTTATACGTGAAATCCTCAAGAATTTGAGAATTAGATGGTGGTTTTTCTGCTGTCTTCTTTTGTTAAAGTAAAATTTCATCTGAGTTTGGACTTAGTGATCAATATTGAAAAAAAGATTAATTTTAATAGAAATTTAAAGTGATTACTAAGTAGTAGAATGCATTTGGATCCCATGTTCATATTTTGTTTCTTCTTCCTATGACATATCTCCACTTGACTTGGAATTACTTTTTTCACAGTCTGATTTATGTCTATATGTGTATGTGAGCATAGCAACCAAATCATATTCTCTATATGACCCAGAATGCTTGGAACATATATATACTTAATAAATATTGTTGAATGTATTTATATCATGGTAGAAAAATGTGAGAGGGGGCCAGGGGGCCTTTGGAGGCCTGTATTTGAGTCTTAGCCCTATACCAATTGGTTTTATCACCTTGGGTAAGTCTTCTTTGTTAAAGGTTTTTTCTTCTAAAAATTGCACCATTTGCATTAGATAATGCCAAGTTTAAGATTCTTTGAAAAGGAATCAATTAACAAAAAGTGATAGTTTATAGGATTTGACCCCCTTTTCTCTATCAAAAAGTATTAACATAGTTTTTTAGAGTATATCTAAATTTTTTTTATATATCTAATATGTTGTTTGTTTTTTTCCAGTTTTGAGGCAATGAATCTATTTGGGGCAGTTCAAAACATGCAGTATCAATGCTGATGGGATAAAATCCAATATGAATGTGAGTGATGTTGGAGGAAGACGACGCTTTGAGGACAATGAACACACATTACATATTTATCCTGGGACAATTGCAGAAGGGACCATCTACTGTGCAGTCCCAGCCAGAAAAAACTCAACTGCTGCTGAGGTGATAGATGCCCTCATTAATAGACTCCAACTTGACAAAACAAAATGTTATGTTCTAGCTGAAGTGAAAGAATTTGGTGGGGAAGAATGGATACTCAACCCAACAGACTGTCCGGTTCAGCGAATGATGATGTGGCCACGAATGGCCTTAGAAAACAAATTGAGTGGGGAAGATTATCGATTCCTTCTGAGAGAAAAAAATCTTGATGGTTCAATCCACTATGGCAGTCTTCAGTCATGGCTCCGTGTTACAGAAGAACGTCGGAGGATGATGGAACGAGGTTTCCTTCCTCAGCCACAGCAGAAGGATTACGATGATTTATGTAGTTTACCGGACTTAAATGAGAAAACACTTCTAGAAAACCTCCGAAACCGCTTTAAGCAAGAAAAAATTTATACCTATGTTGGTAGCATCCTGATAGTTATTAATCCATTTAAGTTTCTCCCTATTTACAATCCTAAATATGTCAAAATGTATGATAACCATCAACTGGGAAAGCTTGAACCCCACATTTATGCTGTAGCAGATGTAGCCTATCATGCTATGCTTCAGCGCAGAAAGAATCAATGCATTGTTATATCAGGGGAAAGTGGTTCTGGGAAAACACAGAGCACAAACTTTCTCATTCACCATCTTACAGCTCTCAGCCAGAAGGGATTTGCCAGTGGAGTGGAACAGATAATTCTTGGAGCTGGACCAGTACTTGAGGTAAGATGAGTTGTAGAAATATTACACTGTTTTTGAATTTCACTCAATAAATGGTTATATATAATTTCTATTAAAATAGGAATACAGGGCATCAGGAGAACAACAGTAGTAAAGCTGGATACAGGTGGTAATGCTTTGACACTTGGATTTTTTTCAAAGGAGATATCTAGGCTTTGGAATATACTTGAGAAAGAAAATTGAAGTCATGTTCCAGTAGGAGAGGAGAAGAGTTGACTTTATAGGTCAAAAGGATACATGCATCATGTAAAGGTATAGTGCAAAGGTGGTTATCTTGGATGTTTGGTTTGTACCTCTGTAATCCTGGTATTTCTCCTCCTAAACACTGGAATTATTTTAAAAAGCAAGCCCAAAGCCAGTTTAACCAAATAGTAATTCCTTTTTTTTTTTTTTTTTTTTTAAATCCTTACCTTCTGTCTTAGAATCAATACTAAGTATCCATTCCAAGACAGACAGAGTGGTAGGACCTATGCAGTTGGGATTAAGTCACATGGCAAGGAATTATTTGATGACAGATTTGAGTCCAGGTCTTTACTGTGCTACTAGCTGCTTCCCTATTATTTTCTTGTCATTTAAAAATACACTTTCAAAATATCATTACTCGGTTATTCAAAGTAAAGCAAGCACTAAATTTTTGGTTAGAAGTAAAAGAGAACAATATTATTGTTTAGTTTTAAAACATATACTTGAATTAAGTTATTCAATCACAGATTGTTAAATATGGAAAATGTCTTTAGATATGACTTAGACTGACCTATTTTTGTGTTGGCAAAATCTATTTTAAACAAAACTTACAAAGGGAGAAATTTGTAATAAAATCTTTTAAAAGGATTTCTTAAAATGTTTTTTTTACTAATGAAAGCAAACAATATTAGGTTGATATGTAAACATCTAGTTTTGGATCACATTTATTCTAAATTTAAAAGTATTATAAACAATTTATTGAGAAAGGTAAGTTTGCCAATAATATTCAGTATGATTTTGTAGGATGCTTCACAATTAGTTTCATTTTTTTCCTTTACTTGTATAAGCAGATAAACTTGTTAGTTCATTGTGTTTGTACTTTAAAATTCTAATTTTTGTTTTAAAATTTGCTGTGTTTTGTTTCTAAATACCTTTGTGATTGTTTGAGAATCAAGTACTTCTCAAGTGTGTACTATATTCTAGGCACTATGTTAGGGACAAGTAGGATAGAAACACAAAAAAATGAAATAGCTCCTAGTGTAAGTTATTAAGTAAGCACTGAGGATATGAAAAGAAGCAAAAGTCAGTCATTGCCATCAAAGAGCTCATAATCTATTGTAGGAGACAACAAGGAAACAAATATGTACAGTAAAGTTATATAAAAGATAGTTGGGAAATAATTCAAAGAAGGATGGCACTAGAATTAAGAGCGGTTTGAAAAAGTTTGTTGTAGAAGATAGAGCTTTAGTTGGTACCTACAGAAGCCAGGAGGGAGGGAGGGAGAGAGAGAGAGAGAGAGAATATGAGAGAATATGAGAGAATTCCAGGCATGGAGGACAATTTGAGAAAATTCCTAGAGGCAATAAGACAACAAAAAGTGCATGCACATATGTGTTTTTGTATTCACACATATACACATTTATATACATGTATATAGAGAATGAACATAAAGATTGTAAACACAAATAAGTTCAAGGTGTTTATGGAGTGGGCACTAGCCCTTGAAAGGATTAAGAAAGGCTTCTTCATGGTGGGCAGCTGAGCAGTTCAGTAGAGAGAGAGCTAGGCCTGGAGATGTCAGCTACTGGGTTCAGATGGTCACCCTTTCTGGCTTTGTGTCCCTGGACAAGTCACTTAACCCCAGTTTTCTAGCCTTTGCTACTCTTTTTGCCTTGGAACCAAGGCCCAGTTTCAGTTTTAAGATAGAAGATAAGGGCTCAGGCTTCACATAGAGAAGTTGTATTTGAACTATGTTTTGAAGGAAGAAAGACAAAAAGATGAGGAAGCAGTTAATTCCAGGAATGAAGGACAACTATTGCAAAGACTAGAGATAAAAGATGATTTCTATATATGAGGATTTAAAAGGAAAATCAGTTTGACTGGCTCACAAGATTATGGTAGGGGGAGTAAAGTTCAGTGAGACTGGAAATATAAGTTGGGGCCATGTTGTGTAGGTCTTTGAAAGCTAAATAGAGGGATTAATATTATATCCTAGAGACAATAGGGACCGCTTTGTGAAGTGAGTGTTATGGATAGATCTGTGTTTATGAACAATCATTCTTGTGCTATATGGAGGATAGGTTGAAATGGTGAGACTGATTTAGGTAGAAACCATTCAAAAGTGTGACAGTAATCTTGGCAAGAAGTGGTTGAAGCTTTAACTATGGTAGTGGCTATCTGAGTGGAGAGAAGGGATTTGAAGGGAGAGAACTTCAGAAATTGGAAATGCAGAGATTTGGGGCCAGATTATATAAATCTAAGGGTCAATAATATTTGAATTTACTAGAGTTGATGAAGTCATAGAGGAGAAAGGTTGTAGAGAGAGACAGCAGAGCCCTGAGCCTTAGGCAATCCCCTTAATTAGGAGACTTGATATGGGCAATGATCCATCAAAGGAGAATGAGAAAGAGCAATCAGAAAGTTAGGAGGAAAAACAAGAGAACTATTTGTAGCCAAGTTGTATGTAACATATTTTCTATGCTGTTAGTTGACATATTCCAAATCTTTTCCCCCAAGTAGCTGATTCCTTTCCTTAAAATCTTTCCCTAGAATTATCATTGCATCACATTCTTTTACATTCTTTTAAATTTATGATTTTAGTGTTCATTTGAGTTCAGGCATCTTTTTGTGGGGTGAGGCTTTTGCTGTGTCTTTTCTAATGCTGTCCAGCTCTATGTAGAATAAGATTATGATTTGGGACTTAAATTGAACTTGGAACCTGGCACCTTTAGTTCCATTAAATTTCATAAAGTCTCAGTTTCTTGGCTAACTAGTTCAAACTGTTCCTGAGCAGGAAACCCTTTTTCTATTTTCTGTCAGTGATTGGAGGGAAGTTATTACCATGTAAGGCAGACCATTCAACTTTTTGGACAACTGTAATTTTTTTTCCTTACATAAAACTGAAGTTTTTCCTTACATAAAACTGAAATTTTCTGTAACTTGTGCTCATCGGTCGGTTCTGCTCTGCAAGGCTAAAATAAAGCAAGTTCAGTATTCCCTCACCAATTCTTTACATCCATAAAGAGAGCTGCTTTAAATATTTCTGTGCATATAGGTCTTTCCCCTTTTTTGTTTTCTTTTTTATCTCTTTGGGATACAATCCTAGTAATAGTATTGATGGGTCTAAAGATATGTGCTTTGGGCATATGCCCTTTGGGCATAGATTCAAATTGCTCTCCAGAATGATTGAATAAGTTCACAACTCTAATGTTCCAACTTCCCCACATCCCCTCCAACTCTTTTCCCTTTTCTCTCAAAAAGCCAGTATCCCTGCATTCTTAGTATATAAATCCCACCTGGGTCTAGTATATGATCCTTGTGATGTATTTCTGCCATTTCTTTACTAGTATTTTATTTAAAACATTTGCATCAATACTGATTAAGAAAATTGGTCTATAGTTCTCTCTCATCTATCTCTCTTCCTGTAAAAGAAACTTAGTGAATTGAGAGCCAGACCTAGAGAACAGAAGTCCTGCATTCAAGTATGACCTCAGACAGTTCCTAGTTATATTCTGTTTTTTCCTCTAAGATGAGGTTTTCCTCTAAGATAAGACCTCAGACAGTTCCTAGGTGTATTCTAATTCCTCTTCTGTAAATCTGGGCAATTTATATTTTTGTAAATATTCATCCATTTCATTTATGTTGTCAGATTTAGTGACATTGTGTTTTTGGTAAAATAGCTCCTAATAATTCATAATAATTCACATTCACTTTTTTTCCCCAAACATTTATTAATATTCATTTTTAACATGGTTACATGATTCATGCTCCTCCTTTCCCCTTCACCCCCCGCACTCCCCCCACCCATGGCCGTTGCACATTTCCACTAGTTTTGTCATGTGTCCTTGATCAAGACCAAT
Organism: Gracilinanus agilis; assembly: GCF_016433145.1. Classification (NCBI taxonomy): domain Eukaryota; kingdom Metazoa; phylum Chordata; class Mammalia; order Didelphimorphia; family Didelphidae; genus Gracilinanus; species Gracilinanus agilis. Next base: position 655,929,609 of record NC_058131.1, on the reverse strand, counting down.
TTCCAAATCACATTCACTTTTTAAAAGTGTATAATGAATTGAAATTTGCTCTGGGAAAGCCTTTCTAACTTCGTAAGCTCTCCCAGAGCAAGGGTTCTTAATGTAAGATCTGTGAATTAAAAAAAAATACTTTAGTAAGTATATTTTGATAAAATTGATTTCTTTTATAATCCTATGTATTTCATGCATTTGAAAATATTCTGAGAAGAGATCAAAGGACTTCTTTCTTGGATTATCAATAGGGTAAACGACACAAAAATGGTTTAGAACTTCCTTTGTTAGAGCTTGGTGTTTGCAGAGAGTGCCTTTGAGAATTTAGTGTCAACTAGAGTATCAATAGAGCATCAGAGGAAAACCTTAGTAAGGAATTCATTATTTTTTAAGTATCAGTGTAGATATTTTTTAAAGGTACAAGCTGTTTAAGAATAAAATTACTTAAAAATGAACTGAGTAGCTTGCTGATAATGAAGATCACTAACATTTGACAGAGAGCAGCCCAAAATCATTGAAAGCACATTTAAATTTCCCAAATATCTTCCAGTTTGCTTTGTTTTAATTTTAGGTCTAGCACATAATTCTATCTATAATACTTGCGTAAAATATATGTAGTTCATCATACTGTTTTTATCCAACCTCATGTCATCATGTAAACGATATGTATCCACTTGCTTTTTCCTTAGTAGATTATGCTGATCTTTGGAATAGTCTTGTTATATTGAGGAGATTTATAGTATTCTGAAATGTGATACAGATAGTACTGTGTCTTCCAGAGCAGGAAGTGCTGAAGCATTTTACCATTAAAAAAATTTATCCTTGTACTGTTACTTTGACCAGGAAATTTTGTTATATACTATAATCTTTGGAGAACACATCCCTACCGAACTCTTCCATGTGGTATAATCTCTTAGCATCACTATTTTCCTGATGATACAATATAGGTATGAATAATGGAACACTGAATGTCAAAGAATCAAAATTATAGGTGACCAAAGGCAATAATATAAGTGGTCTACAATGACTTATAAATGATCACTTGAAGGTATAGAGTGATTAAGAGATGCCTAACATCTTTTAAAAAATATATCCCTAGAATAGATTTTGAGCCAGGCATCTATCAGTAGTTGGGAAAAATAGATGTGCTCTTGGTATCTATGAAATTTAAAAAGAAACAGAAGATGTCATCTTCTCTATGGAGGATTAATTCAAAGTCAGTAGACAAGATCTAACTTGGATGAGAAAAAGGCATGGCTGGTTGTAATCTGTACTTTTGGAATAAATATCTCTTTAATGAGATTGCAATCTCATTAAAGCAAATAAAAAAGTTGAAAGTTGGGTCCTACATACTTGGTGTGTTTATGTTGGACACCACTAGCTAATTTCAAACATACTCTGTTAATAAGTTGCTTTTTAACTTTAGAGTATGTGTTCATAATGTTTGAAGTTTGTGATTTAATTGAGGGTTGCGTGTTTTTGTTTTTTTTATACGTTTTACTTTTTGAAAGTATGTCAGTCTGTGAGTTTAATGAAGAAGTTAACCTGAAAGAAGTTAAGGCAAGAAACTTTGGAGTATTGTTTGAAATCATTGTTAATATTTAATCATACTGAAAGTACTAAAAAACCAGCAGGAAGGAAAAACAATATTTAACTCCAAAACTTTTTTGAGGGTATGTGAATATTGTTAGATTATGATGCTAATGTAATACAGTGTAAGATGTCATAGGATGAAAATTGGTGTTCTGATATGATGTTTGTCATTTAAAATGTAATAAATTAGTAAGTTGGAGGAGATGGAAGTATGATGCTTTTTGTGTTTAATTTATTAGTTTTGTTAAATTATCTAATCTCATTCATATGGTTTAAATTATATTATCCTATTCATAGAGTTTAGTTCATCCACATATGGTTTTCATGTGGTGGAGGTTTTTTTGGGAATCTGTGCAAGTATGTATTTATGTTAATAGGAAATAACTCACGTTAGCTAAGAAAAAATTTGTGAATACATTCAACTAGAGTGACATTTATAGTAGGTCTTCTATTTTCCACTTGACTTCCAATGATGAGGAGCTCACCAATTTATGATTTTTTTGAAAATTGGACTGGAATTTTTAGAAAATATCTATTATTCACTTAATTAAACACTTGCTAGTTTGCATTTTCTACAAATACAAATTTGTATATTTTTATGCATATATATATATACATATATATATTAAATACTGAAAAATCTTAGCAAGGGTATACTTCTTGTTCTCTTTAGTGCAGAAGTTTTTAAACCCAGGATTTATGAACTTGTTTTTTATAAATTTTGATAACTTTATTTTTGCATAGTTAGTTTTCTTTATACTCTTATGTATATTATTTTATGTACTTAAAAATTTTATGGTGAGATATCAGAAGGTCTCACCATACCGCTAAAGATGTGATTAATACCAAAATAAAGGTCATGAACAACCCCTGCTTTAGTGTATTTTTAAACCAACTATCACCTGTATTACTGTTAAACTTCATAGACTTTATAAAAATAAACACAAATAGCTATTAGGCTATCTTCCCTGTTTTCTGTATAAGTAATTTTGTAACCAAAAATATTCTCATTTAATTTATCTTCCGTTTAGCCAATTGTTCATCTTATCAAAACAGTAATCTTTGGAGAGTGTCAAAATGAACTTGTACAGTCCTCTTGAGTTGAAAGGAGGTAAATTTGTCCTGGTCTAGGTACGTGATTCATGGTCGGACTATGACAGCAAATAGATGAATATGCCTTATATTCCCTGCTAGAATATAAACCCTTGAGGGCAGGGGCAATTTTGCTTTTGTCTTTGAATCTATAGCATTTAGCACAATGCCTGGCATGTATCTGTTGCTTAAATGATTTAAGAGTTCAAAAGAAATATATTGCCTAAAAGTAGGAGTAGAATAGCCTGGTATGTCAAGATTGTGTCCTCATATAAAAAATAATCATCAATTGATGAGGAAATATGGTAATAATGTAAGAAACTTTGGGTAAGGATTGATAGAGGAAGAAGCAAAATATTTATTGTATTGATAGTATACTGTTTATTATTCAGTAATTTCTGTCAGATCTGACTCTCTATAATCCCATTTGGGGTGTTTTTTGGCAAGAATAGTGGAGTAGTTTGCTATTTCCTTTTCCAGCTCATTTTACAGATGAAGAAAAACTGAAGCAAAAAGAGTAAGTGACTTGCTGAGGGTCACACAATAGTAAGTTTCTGAGGCCAGATTTGAACTTGGGTGATGAGTCTTTCTGACTACAGGCCTAGTAACTCTATCCACCATGCCATTTAGCTGCTCTTGATAGCGGACTCTTGTTCACTTAAATCTAATATGGAAGTGTTTGATGGCAGTAGTTCACAAACCAGGCAAAAAAGCACAATACAGAAGTGATAGGGAGCTCCAACTATCCTGCTGTGATTTGTGTAGTTTTTCTCTTGGATAAAAGCAGAACAGCTACATTCTTGACCTGCTTTAGTAATAATTTCATGCTACAATAAGTCAAGAAACTAATGAGGAAAACTTGGAGATCTGATTCTGATTAGTAAGGAGAAACCAAAGAGTCATAAAACTACTGAGGGGGTTCTTATCTGAAGTCTGGGTGTCTAGGGAGGAGAGAAGAAAAGTGAAAAGGTGACATCAGAATTTGAGATTTGGAATAATAGTTAGCATTTATATAGCCCCTTAAGTTTGCACAATGCTTTACTCCAGATTTTATACTCTACAGTAGCCAAAGCACTTTACCTGTTAGAAGGCACTTCAGTAGTCATCTAATGCAATCCAAATACAAAAGGAATTCCTACTCTTACATAATTCCTTGAGGTTGAATTGCTATCCAAATCAGCTGGCCACACCAGTTCACCATATGAACTACCTGTAGTGGTAAGAGATCTGAGGAAAGAGAAAACGGGGAATTTACAGTGATATACAGACAAAACTTTCTGTTTGTATTTCTTTGCCAGTGCCAATTAAGTGGTATGTGCATGCAAAGTACAAATTAGTTTTTCTTTGGGAAGAGCATCTATCTTTTTTAAGAAAAAAAAAAAAAAACATTTAAAAACAGAATAGTTCTATAGAAGGAATCTATGCATTAAAAATGAGAGAAAGATGAGAAACTGTCAGAAGATTGAAGGGAAAGAGTACCCCATAATATTTGGAACTATGTAGTAATAAATAACAAGGATGTTCATTAAAATGTTATTATAATTTAATCACAATAAACAGAAATTTTTCCCTAAAATACTTAGCAGTTAAAAATTAGAACTAGAATGAATTAGGCCACAAACTAGGAATTTGTTCTGTGTCTTTTTCCTTGTACTTTTCAAGTTTTACTATCTTTGGCTTTTCATCTTATATGTAGTCAATGTATGCACAATTCTCATTCTGGTACTCTCTCAATTAATGTAGGTTTTCACACGTTTCCTTATTTTCATATTTGTTTTTTGTGGATCTCTAATCTTCTGATATTGTGGAATTCTGGAGTTTTCCCTTATTTAAATACATATGGATAGTTTTGTAGACCTATAAATGTTTATACAGATTGATCCACAATTTAAGAAGGATATTAAGCTAGAGTTGACCAACCCCAGCTCATTTAAGGTTACCTTGAAAGAACAGTGATGTTTACCCTGGAAAAGAGAAGAGTTGGGGGTGAAGGGTCTTGCTGACTTGATTTATTTGAAGAGTTGTCATAGAAGAGGGATTAGATTTGTTTTCTTTTACCCTAGAGGGTAGAACCAGGAGCAGTGGAGAAAGTTATAGAGAGGTAGATTAAGGCTTGATAATGGGAAATAATTCCTAATAAAGCTGTCCAAAAATGAAATGGTCTAATCTGCAAATGGTAACTTCCTTTCTGGAGGTCTCTCATCAAAGTCTAGATGACCAGACTTGTGTATGTTACAGTGTTTGGGATTCCTTTTGGTTGTGGAGTAAACTAGTTGACCACTGAAATCCCTTACAACTCATAAATTTTGTGATTGTGTGATAATTTTAATAATATTTTAAGGACAAATTACTTGCAATAGAATCACCAGGTCAAAAGGGTAATATTTTATACTTAATTTTACTTTTTTGCTCTTTATATTTGTACCAAAGGAGTTCAGCAAGATAGTGAATAGAATGAAGCAGTGCAGCCCAGATTTGAATCAGTTCTTCCCATAGCTAAGAAATGAAACTTTTTTTTCAGAGAAATTTGCTGTTAAGATCCTCCCCTCTTCCCTTCCACCTACTCTCTTCTACTTTTAGCTGCATTGGTATTGTTTGTGATTTTATGTAATCAAAGCATCCATTTTTATCTTCCGTAATTCTCTCTTGTTCAGTCAGAAACTCTTCTCCTATCCATAGATCTGACAGGTAATTTCTTTCTTGCTCCCCTAGTTTGCTTATGATATCACTTTTTTTTCGTCTAATTAACTTTTTTGGTATATGATGTGACATATTTGCCTATATCTAGTTTCTGTGCCAGACTACTTTCTAGTTTTCTATCAGCTTTTGTTGAATAGTTATTACTTGTCCCTGAGGCTGTCTTTGGGGTTTATCAAATACTAAATTATGCTTGTTTGCTTCTCTCTTGTGTACTTCATCTGTTCTACTGAAAAACCTCTTTCTTTCTCTAGTACTAAATTGGTTTTGATGATTATTGATTTGTAGTAAGTGTAATTTTAGATCTGATGCTGCTAGGCTCCCTTCCTTTTCATTTTTATTTCTCTAGTGAATTGGATAATGTATTACATACATAACAATAGACTTTTTATTAAACCTTTACCTTCTATCTTAGAATCGATTTTGTGTTTTGGTTCTAAGGCAGTAGAGAAGTAAAGGTTAGGCAATAGGAAGAGTAAGTGACTTGCCCAGAGTCACCCATGTAGGAAGTATCAGATTTTTGAACCCAGGACCTTCTGTCTCTAGGCCTGGCTCTTAATCCATTGAGCCACCTACCTGCTCCCAACAGTAGACTTTTTAATAAATGTTTGAATTTAAATTTAGTGGAGAACCACAAATATGATACTGTCATCTAGAATGTGTTACAGGAATCAGAATTGACTTTCTATTAGCTATTCTTTAAGGGCCTGAAAAACAGTTTTATTAATCTGAACTGCTTAGGATAAGACTTCAGATAATAACTTAGATACATTTTTAAAAGCCTCAGCTTTCTATGTTTTTTGCTTATAACTAATGATTTCATTTTTTAAAATAGATAGGCTTATTAGCTAACACATATTTCAAGATAGACATATTGTGGGGGATTTTTTGAGACTAGTTCCAGTCTCAAACACAAATATTCCTTAATTAAAGTCATTGTATTAGCAATATATCTACAATGAAGTGATGTTTTAGTGATATCAAATTGGCATTTAGTCAATTGCAAATGGAATTTTTCTCCCACACTTTCATAGACTTCAACCCCAACAATAATGTTTAACTTCTCTTTATTGCTCATTACCCACTGCCAAAGGTTGGAATGTTGCTCAGGAATTTTACTTAAAATATTTCAAGTTAGTTGAGAAGAATTTATGAGGAGTTCTTAGCATTAATGCTTCAAAATTTTGCACTTGATATGTTTATTAAATGGAGTCTTTTAAATAACCCCAATACATATATATATATATACATATTCATAACATTATGACATTTATTTTTTTTTTAAACCCTTAACTTCTGTGTATTGGCTCCTAGGTGGAAGAGTGGTAAGGGTGGGCAATGGGGGTCAAGTGACTTGCCCAGGGTCACACAGCTGAGAAGTGTCTGAGCCTGGATTTGAACCTAGGACCTCCTGTCTCTAGGCCTGGCTCTAAATCCACTGAGCTACCCAGCTGCCCCCACATTATGACATTTATATTGCTCTTTTTTGCATGTTTGTAATAGTTAAGACAGTTTAGCATCTAGACTTTGGGATTGCATCATAATCTATTGTGGTTTAAAAAATAAAACTTGCATTTTAAAATATTGAATTATTTTTTAAATTTAGAGAAATATAAAGAAATCATGTTTGATTTATTCAATCTTTTGAAGTTCTGATGATTCCTTCCCACTTACCTACAATCTTAGGTTTCCCTCATATAACAATTTTTGCTTTCATGCCCAAATTTATTAGGAGTACTTCTCTCCCTTCAACTGATACTTATTGTTCAACATTTTGTATTATGCTTGTTTAAAAGTATGCCTTCATCACTTCTCACCTGAATTTTTACCATAACTTTTTTTTTTTAACCCTTACCTTCCGTCTTAGAATCAATACTGTGTATGGCTCCAAGGCAGAAGAGTGGTAAGGGTAGGCAGTGGGGGGTTAAGTGATTTGCTCAGGGTCACACAGCTAGGAAGTGTCAAAGTGTCAGCTTTGAACCCAGGACCTCCTGTCTCTGGGCCTGGCTCTCAATCCACTGAGCTACCCAGCTGCCCCCACCATAACTTCTTAATAAGTTCTGGTTTCAATACTTTAAAACTTTATCTATAGATGACATAATGGTATATGTGGAAAATCCTAGAGATTTAACTAAAAAGTTAGTTGGAACTATCAATAAACAATAAACTGCCTAGACCAGTGATGGGCAAACTACGGCCTGTCGGCCAGATGCAGCCCCCTGAAATGTTCTATCCACGACATTATTCCTAGTCTGACGAATTCAATGAGTAGGATACAATACAATGAAAATTTGAAAGAGTTGCCTTAGAAACAGACTGACAGATGAACATTTCCTTTCCTTTGGCCCCCTCTTTAAAAAGTTTGCCCATCACAGCAGAAGAGGAAATAGAATATCTAAATAAACTTGTTTTAGAAAAAGAAATCGAATAGGCCATAAATGAACTTCCTAAGGAAAAAGCATCAGGACCAAATGGTTTTATGGGTAAATCTACCAAATAGTCAAAGATCAACTAAGGCTGATATTAAATTGTTTGAAATAACAGGTATAAAGAAGGGGTTTTATCAAACCCCTTTTATGAAACAAATATGGTTTTGATAACAAAAAAAGAGCAAAGAGCAAAAAAAGAGAAAGAAAATCATAGACCAATTTCATTAATGAATATGGCTGTAAAAGTCCTAAATAAAATACCAGCTAGGAAACTACAACAAAATATCACAATGATTATACATGGTGACCAAACAGGATTTATACCAGGAATGTAGACTTGATTTAATATCAGAAAAACTATCAATATAATTGGTTATATTAGTAATAATAACCACATTTTATATCAATAGATGCAGAAAATCCTTTGACAAAATAATAAATTCATTCTCATTAAAAATACTGGAAAGCATAGGTATAAATGGATTTTAAGAAATGAAATGAAGCATCTACTTAAAATTATCAGCAATATTATTTTTAACAAGGATAAGCTAGAAAACCTTCCCATTAAGATCAGGGGTGAAACAAGGAAGCCCATTATCACCAATATTATTTAATATAGTATTAGAAATGCTAGCAGTAGCAATAATGGAATAAAAAGAAATTGAAGGAATCAGAATGGGCAAAGAGGTAATAAAACTTTCTCTGTAGATGATGTGATGGTATATGTGGAAAATCCAAGAGATTCAACTAAAAAGTTAGTTAAAACTATCAATAATTTTAGCAGAGTAGCAGGATATAAAATAAGCTCATATAAATTGTTAGCATTTTCATGTATTATTGACAAAGTCCTTTAAGAAGATATAGAAAGAGATACTCCATTTTAAAATCACAGGTAGATTATAATATCTGGAAATATACCTGCCAATACAACCCTAGGAACTATATGAACATAATAATAAAACACTTTTTTACACAAATAATGTTAGATCTAAATAATTGGATAAATATTATTCATGGATGGGCAGAGCCAATACAATTAAAATCACAATCGTACCTAATCTGTTTATTAAATGCCATCTCAATTATATCACCCAAAATTATTTTATTGAGGTAGAAAAAATAATACAATTTAGAAGAACAAAATATCGAGAATAGCAAAAGAAGAAATAATGAAAAAATGTAAAGGAAGGAAGTCTAGCAGTACCAAATTTTAAATTGTGTTTGAAGCAGTAATTATCAAGACTGACTGTACTAAGAAAAAGAAAGACAGATTAGTGGAATAGGACAGACATTCAACAGAGTAGGAAAATATTATAGTAATCTTGTATTTGGCAAAAGCATAGATCTAATTTTGGGGGATAAGAAATCACAATTTGGTAAAAATTGCTTTGACAACTGGAAAGTAGTTTGACAGAAACTAGGTATAGACCAGTGGTTCCCAAACTTTTTTGGCCTACCACCCCCTTTCTAAAAAAAATACTTCTTAGCCCCCCAGAAATTAATTTTTAAAAATTTTAATAGCAATTAATAGGAAAGATAAATGCACCTGTGGCCATTGCCTCCCCACTACCCCCCCCATCACTGCAGCACCCACCAGGGGGCAGTAGCACCCACTTTGGGAATTCCCTAAGATAATACTAAAATGAATACATGTTTTAGACATAAAAGGAGATATAAATTAGAACAATAGGGAACATATTACCCATCAGATTTATGGAAGGAGAGGAATTCATGAGTCAGCAAGAGATGGAGAGCACTGTGAAATGTAAAATGATAATTTTGCGTACCTTTATTAGAAAAGTTTTATAATAAAACAAATGTTGCCAAGATTAAATGGAAAGCAAAAAATTGGGGGGGGGCGGATATTTATAGATAGACTCTTGAATAGAGTTCTCATATTTAAAATATATAGAGAACTTTGCAAAATTTATAAGAATAAGAGCTATCTCCAAATTGATAAATGGGCAAAAGAGATGAATGGACAACTTTTGGATGAAGAAATAAGAACCATGTGTAGGTATATGCAAAAATTTTCTAAATAACTAATGATTATTAGAGAAATGCAAACTTAAAACAATTTTGAGATATCATTTCACATCCATCGGATTGATTAAAATGACAAAGGGCAGCATGACAGATGTTGAAGGGGATGTGGAAAAGTGGAGACAATAATACACTGTTGGTAGAGCTATGAACTAATCCAACCACTTTGAAAAGCTATTTACACCCAGAGAGTTTTAAGGTTATGTAAATCCTTAGACAACAATATCATTTCTGGCTCTGTTTTCAAAGGAGATCAGATAAATAAAAAAAGAACCTAGATGTTTGAAAATATTTATAGTATCTCTCTGTGGTAGCAAAGAATTAGAAACTGAGGGGATGCCCATCATCAATCGGAGAGTGGCTAAACAAATTGGTATAGCATGTGATGGAATACTATTGTGCCATAAGAAACAATAAGCAGGCTAATTTTTAAGAGAACTTTTAAAGAATTACATGGGATAATGTACAGGGAAATGGATAGGACCAAAATGATATTATATACAGCTACAGATTTAATACTTGAAGAATAATTTGTGAATGTCACTTGTAAGAATGGAGGACAAAAAGAGCCAGAAGAAGGCCATTGGTGACAGTTGAGACAAAAGGGAATTCTGGGGAATGGTCCGGAGGAAGGAGGAGGAGGAGGTCTTCCGGCGGAGGTTCTTCAAGGAAGGAGGAGAGGTTCCAAGGAGGATATCCCAGCTCGGATCCAGTCCTAAGGGCTTCCTGAGGATCTTTCTTTGGACATTGAAACCCTGATTCCCTGGTCAAAGGCATCTTATTGCTTCTCACCCATCAAGTCTTCAACCGTCAAGTCAGCTAATTTTTGGGACTCCATTTTGGGAGCAATTTCTTAGTCCCCTTCCCCCATTACCCAAACTTGCTGAGAGACTCTTTCCGGTCTAACTTACAATTATAGAAAAGGATAGAAACAGAAATAGGAGAAGGGGAGGGAGACGCTTAGGAGTCGGAACCCCAAGTGATGGACCCCATAGAAATAGAGAAGAGGGCACCCCATAATCCCTCTGCCCTTCAACCCTTTCCCTAATCCCTCAATTGGGAACAGTAAAAGCCATTCATTAGTCAGCTAGTGTTCCAGAGTGCCTGAGAGACAACAAGGGAAGAGGAAAATCATAGTTTGGCCTGACTTCCTCCATCTTGAAGCCAGACCACCCACTGTGAAATTGACTGACCTCTGGGGGAGGCTTGCGTGAACGCCGCCCTCATTCAGAATTGGATTGGGGTACCACATACCTCTTAAAGGGAAGCCTTGTCCCCAACTCCTGTGGGGCGACACGACCATCCAGGTCACCTAGTTTTAGGGTGACATCCCCTCAAAATCTCCTAGCTGGCTTGCCAAAAAACTGTAATTCTTATACACTCACAGAGAATGAACTGAATAGTGGAAACATAAAAGACTATCTCTCTCTATATAGTTTCTTAGAGGATACTTTCTATAATGCAGGGGAAGGTAGGGAGAGACTAAGACACTTGTAAATAAATTCCATTAATTAAAAAAAATTCCCATCCCAAGTCTCTCCCATCTCTAATCTACCCTCCACAAATCTGTCTAGTTGATATTTTTAAAGCACAGATATGATTGCCATTGAGCTGCTCAATAAATTAATGGTTCCCCTAGTTTCATGTTGGCAAACCTATGGTATGTGTGCCAGAAGGGCTGCTCCCTTCCCCCTCTCCATGAGCCTGAGGATATTTTCCCCATCACTTGCCCCTCTGCCCAGTTGCCCAATGGGAGGAGTGCTTACTCTCTCCCCTGTCTGGGGTAAGGCGGGGCTCATGCAGCATGAGGGTTGCAGTGCAGGATCAAACTTCTGTTTGTAGTTTAACACTTTTTACAGTCTGGCTCCAATCTCATTTTTCAAGTTTATTATTATATGTGGCTTCCCTCCATGCATTATTCAATGTAGCCAAACTGTCACTTTTCACATGTAACATGTCATCCTCTCTGGATCTGTATACAAGCCATTGTGCATTTCTTTTTGTCTTCTGCTTCAGACAATTCTGAACTTTAAAGTTCTGTTTGCATGCTATCTACTTTGTTAGAAATTTCCTGATCCCCTTCTATTGCTGATCTTTCCTTCCAAAAATTATCCTGTATTTTGTATATACTTAAAAATATGTATTTGTTGATTCTCCTGATAGAATTAAAATTACCTTAAGACAAGAACTATTTCATTTTTTGTCTTTTTATCACTAGTCTTTACCTCAGTGACCAGTCCATAGTATATACTTATTAAATGCTTCTCAATTGATGAAAAAGAGAAAAGGTTATAATTTTTGTATATTTTCATAGATTGGTTTATTAAAATGGGGAGGTAAATTTAATTTTTATTTCTTCAATTACATGTAAAAACAGTTTCCAATATTTTTCAAAGAATATTGTCTCCAATTTTCTCCCTCCCGCTTTAAACCCCAACCTCATTGAGATGATAAGTATCTCATATAAATTTTATATGTGCAATCATATAAAACATTTTTCCATATTAATCATTTTGTGGAAGGAAACTCAAATAGAAAAAAATTAGGAAATGTTTTAAAACATTTGCTTTGGTCTGGATTCAGACTTGGTTCTTTTTCTCTGGAATTAGATGGCATTTTTTATCATGAGTCCTTTGTGATCATTGTATTACTGAGATTAGCTATTATTCATAGTCATTCATGTTACTGTACAATGTTCTCCTGGTTCTGTTTATTTTATTCTCCTTCTATTCATGTAAGTCTTTTCAGGTCTTCCAGAGCTTTTCCTGTTTATCATTTCTTACAGCACAATAGTATTCCATTATAGTCCTATACTATAACATACTCAGCTGTTCTCTAATTGGTAGGTATCCACTCACATTCTAAATCTTTGCACCACCCCCATCCCCCCACCAAGCACTGCTTAAAATTTTTTTTTTTTACATATAGGCACTTCCCCTTTTTGTGTGTTTTTAAAAAAAATCTCTGGGATACAGACTTAGTAATGATATTGCCAAGTCAAAGGGTATGTATTGTTTTATAATCCTTTGGGCATAAGTCCAAATTATTCTCTTGAATGAGTCAGTTCACTACTCCCCCAACAATGCATTTGTGTCCCAGTTTTCCTATATCCCCTCAAAGTTTTGTCATTTTCCTTTTCTGTCACTGTATATAGCCCATCTGATAGGTATGGACGGACCTCAGAGTTGTTTTAATTTGCATTTTTCTAATTGATGGTGATTTTAGAGCATTTTTTGCATGACTATACAACTTTAATTACTTTGAGAATTGGCTGTTTATATCCTTTGACCATTTATCAAATGGGGAATGACCTGTGCTCTTATATAGTCAGCTCATTTCTCTATTTGAGAAGTGAGGCCTTTATTAGAGACTTGTAAAACTTTTTTGTACCCTAATTATGATTACTGTGTGTTACCTTCCATTCTGTTTACCACTGTTTGGTTTCTGACCTATACCTCCCCCAGTTTGCCCTTTTTTTCCTATCAGCCCTAGCCCCCTTCTCTTATCCTTTTCTCCTCCTATTTTTCTATAGGGTAAGATAGCTTTCTATACCCTATTGATTGTGTATGTTCTTCCCTCATTGAGCCAGTCCATATAAGGTTCACATGCTTTCCTCCCTATATCCCCCACCTTTCCCCTTCACAGTAAACACTCTTTCATAACTCTTTTATGTACATTAATTTAACCCTGTTCTATTTTCTGCTCCCCATTCTGCAAAAGCATTGCTCTTACTCATGCCTTAATTTAATTTTACATTTTATATCACCTCATCATATTCAACTCACACCCTTTCCCTCTAACTATGTATATACTTCTAAATGCCCTAATAATGGCAAAGTTCTTTAGTGTTATAAGAATCCTTTGTCCATGCAGGGATGTACACAATTTAACCTTGTTGAATATCTTTTTATCCTTTTTCCTGTTTACCTTCTTATTATTCTCTTGAGTCTTGTAGTTGAGAGTCAGATTTTCCATTCAGTTCTGGTCTTTTCATCAGGAATATTTTAAAGTCCTCTACTTTATTGAATACCACCCCCCCTTTTTTTTGTTAACGCCCTGAAGAATTATGCTCAGTTTTTCTGGGTAAATGATTCTTGGTTGAACTCCTAGCTACTTTGGCCTCTGGAATATCCTATTCTAGGCTCTCTGATCCTGTAGAAGCTGCTAAATCTTATGTTATCCTGACTGTGGTTCCAAGATAACAGAATTGTTTCATTTTAGCTGCTTACAGTATTTTCTCCTTAACCTGGGAGATCTAGAATTTGGCTGTAGAATTCCTGGGAGTTATCATTCTGGGATCTCATTAAGGAGGTGATCACTGGATTCTTTGAATTTCCATATTGTTGTCTGGTTCAAGAATTTTTTTCCCTTGATGCTTTCTTAAAAGATGGTAGCTTTCAGGTAGTCTAATAATTCTCAAATGATCTCTCCTGGATTTATTTTCTAGATCAGTTGTTTTTTTCCTTGAGCTATTTCACATTTTCTTCTATTTTTTCCCATACTTTTGACTTTGTTTTTTGATGGCTCATGGAAAATAGCTTCCATTTGCCCAATTCTAATTTTTAATGAATGATTTTTCTTGAGTGAGCTTTTATATCTCCTTTTCCATTTGGTCAGTTCTATTTTGTAAAGAGTTCTTTTCTTTAGTGGATTTTTGTACCTCATTCCATCTGGCTAATACTATCTAACAGGTTCTTCTCTTCAGTGCATCTTTGTGTGCTTTTTTCCATTAAGCCAATTCTGCTTTTTAAGAAGTTCCTATCTTCTATGGATTTTTTTTTTACCTCTTTTACTAATTGGCCTGTTCTATTTTTTAAGTTTTTTTTTTATCACTCTCATTTTTGTGGGTGGTTGTGCTGCATCAGACTTTATTTTGAGGTGTTATATCATACCTTATTGGAGGGTAATTTGATAGAAATCAGATGAGTGTTCCTGTGACTTCTCCATCATCTTGGCTCAGCCAACCCAAAGAAATTTAGAAGAAAAAAATAGGCAGTCAGGGCAACTCTGTTACCATTGTGTTGAATTCAATATATACTTAAATAAACTAACAGAATTTCACATAGATTATAATTCAACAACAAAAAATACAACTAACAGTTGAGGGTTGTGCCTACTATATTACTGGCACTATTCTAGTTAGGTAAAATAGATACAAATGCAAAATACTCCATTATCTTTTTTCCAGATAACAATAAGAAGGCCAATTTGACTGGCTGAAGGTAATGTACAATTAAAGTAGATATGTAGACAGGGCCTAAATTTTGAAGTACTTTAAATTCCAAAGAGAAGTTTATTTCTAGAAGTATAGTGAGTCGATAGAGCTTATTGAGTGAGAGAATGACATGGTCACAGCTATGCTTTCAAAATACCATTTTTTCAGTTGTGTGGAGGATGGATTATAGTAGGGAAAGACTAGAGATTGGGAGATTACTTAGGAAATTCCCCAAATACTCATGTTCCATACATATATTCTAGATGCCATAGCTAGCCAAAAATTATGGCACATGAATGTAATAGAATATTACCTTGCTGTAACAAATGATGTGTTGGAATACATAGAAACATGGAAAGCATATGAACAAATGCAGAGTGAAGTAAACAGAACCAAGAAAACAATATACATATATACATTATATACATAACAATATACTTTAACTACAACAATGTAAATGGAAAAAACTATATACCAAAAAAAGTAAAGTAACTGTAACTGGGGCAGCTGGGTAGCTCAGTGGAGTGAGAGCCAGGCCTAGAAACAGGAGGTCCTGGGTTCAAACCCAGCCTCAACCACTTCCCAGCTGTGTGACCCTGGGCAAGTCACTTGACCCCCATTGCCCACCCTTACCAATCTTCCACCTATGAGACAATACACCGAAGTACAAGGGTAAAAAAAAAAAAAAAGTAAATGTAACTAAATTATACAGATCAAATGGTCTCAAAGAGATATGAGAAGATTAGCCCCCACCCCCCTCCCCACCAACAGACTTTTTCAGTGTATCAGTGTGAAGTTTGGGTAATAGGAGGATGATAGGAGAAGGAAGGGAAAGCCAGAGGAAGGGAAGGAGGGTAGCCCAGCTGGTAGTCCCCAGCCCCAGTAGGGGAAATTGACCTGAGCTCTTCAGAGCTCAATAAAGAGCAAGTAGCACTTATTGTAAAATAGCTAGGTTTTTATTTAGTTAGGAAAGGGAAAAGTTAGGTAGGGAAAAAAGATCTCCTCTGGTAGGCACTTCTCCAGGTTCGAGAGAGTCTCTAGGATAGAGAGCCGAGAGAGAGAGCTCTGCAGGGTTCAGAGTGGAGAGAGAAAAAAGGCGTCAAAACTCTCTCTTTTATACTTTCTCCGATACCTCCCACAAAAGAAGTGAGAGGTGTTGGGGGAAGTTGTATGTCTCCCAGGGCTTAGAATATTTTTAAACAACACATCATTTGTCATTTGTGCCGAAAATTTTCCCCTTTTTCATCTTTAAAAAATGCAATTTGCCATATAGGATGGCTCTTTGGGAAGGGGAAGCCTTGGGATACATATAGTGATAAAAGGTACAGAAAATATCAACAAAGAGATTTTTTTGAATTAAAAACTCAGAATATATGAGTAAATCACTTTTAAACATAATTTAAAATAAATTTAAAATCAGAGGCTAGAATTATTTGCAGTGGAAAATTTTTTGAAAAATTTCCTTAGAATACTAAGCATGCTACCTCTCTCCATTATTTATTCTCTGACATAACTCTGGAAACACTAATTGTAATAGCAATAATTTGAGAAAAAGTAAAAATTCTTTTAAGTATTAGACAAAGAAGATGACCTTTGTTTGCAGACAAAATGATGGTTCACTTATAATACCATGAGTAACTTCCAAAGAAATTAATTGAAACAGTTTTGGTAAAGTATGTAGATATAGAATAAAGTATCAGTATTTCTAGATATTTGTAAACACAGTATAGGAGGAATTTATAAAGAAAAACCCCACCAGAATAAACAAAATGCTTATAGATCCAGGAATAAGTCCAACAATGTTCACTTCCATAAACATAACTCAAAATCAATTGTCACTTGAAAAGAAAATAACTGGTGACAATATTTCTTACTTATGGTTGGGATTTGCAATATTATAAAATAATTGCTTAAATTAACTTAAATATTTCATATTATACCAGATCACCTGCCAAAGAGGTATTTTATAGGGCTAGAGAAAATAAAATTTATTTGGAATAATTAAAACTCTTGGGCTGCTAAGTGATTCAATGGATAAAGTGTGAAGACTTGAGTGAGGAATACTCATCTTCCTTAGTTCAAATTGAGCCTCAGGCACTTCCTAGCTATGTGACCCTGGAAAAGTCTCTTATTCCTTTTTTCCTCATTTTCCTCATCTTTAAACCAAGCTGGAGAAGGAAATGGCAGACTATATCCGTATCTTTGCTAAGAAAACCCCAAATGGGATCACAAAGAGAGGGACACTACGGAAAACAATTGAACAATAAGAAATAAAAACTAGAAATTGAAGGGGAAATAAGAGTTGGAGAAATGGAAAATAAGTATGAACAACACTTTAAGATGGTAAATCATATTCTAAATCAGATAAAATCAAAACTATTTGGTTCAGGTTAAAAAAGAGAAGTAGATGAGAATTGTCTAAATGGATAGTCTGGATAAATAAGAGTCACAAATAGTTGAACTCAATATAATGTTTGATAAATTTGAGAACATTAATTACTTGAGGGGAAAACTCTGTATTTGGCAAGGACTGCTGGGAAAATGGGAAGGTGAATTGCAAAACATTAGGTTTTCACCAGGATCTTGCATATATAACACAAAAATCTCAAAATAGTGATGTGCATATTAAAAGGCACAATAAAAAACATTAGAAAAGAATGAATTTAGATGTTCTTTGGTGCTACTAGGAAGTGTTCTTAAATAGTTTTGGTATAGAGGTGATCAAAAGATAAATCATTTTGATTACATTCAAATGAAAATCTTTTGTATTTAATAACATCAATGAAAATATTTTGTATTAAAAATCAGTTCTATTAGGATAAGGAGATAATTTATTATTAGGAAATTATATTGGCATCAGGTGTGTCCGATATCTAAGAAGACCAAAAACTATTCATAATTAAAAGATATGAGCAATAATTCTCACACAAAAAAATTATAGACCTGAAATGATTATAGGAAAAACTTTCCAAAGTCACAATAGTAAGAGAAATGTAGTTTAAAAGAAGTCTTAATGGTTTACCTTGGGTTTTCATACCCAGAAAAATTAATAAAGATGTCAAAAGTTGGAAGTGATGTTCAGGAAACTTAAGTATAAATGCATAGTAATACACTGTGAAGATTCAAATCGATCTGACTATCTGGAAAACAATTTGATATTATATTCTCCATCCCAAATTTTTCAAATTAAGCTGTTGTACGTATCTTTTAAATCATTGCTAATCATAACATCCCATGAATGTCAAAGTGCCATATAAATCAAATGCAAAAAAATGAGAAAATATATATAGGAAATGTATTGTTAATATAATGAATATTATTGCATTATAAGGATGACATGAAGAATACAGAAAAAACAAACCTGAGAAGACTTACATATATTGATCCTGAGTGAAGAAGTTAGCCAAGTTGAAAAAACAGTAGTTAGAAAGACTACAGCAATGTGAATAGAAACAAAAGAATTAACTGCTGTAAAGGTTAAATTTAGTGGTTGGACTTATATCAAATAACATGTTCGCTGAAATTTATTATACCTCAAGTCAGAAGTTTATTTACCAAATTAGAGGGGAAACAATAAAGTAGAGAAATGTGAGAGAGGTTAGAGAAAAATACCTATACAAGAACTCAGCCAGGAGGGGCCCATAGTAACTATGAGGCCTCCTGCAAGATGGAAGCTGGTGTCTTAGGGAACTAGGAAAATAGCCCTTTTCACTCAACCAATGAAGTAGTCCAGGAGTCAGAATCTAAGTTGAAGCCAGATCCAAGCCTTGGTCTCCAGTGAAGTGCCCTCAAAGACTATCTCACAGGAGACACTCTCCACCAGACTCAATTCATGAGACTGTCCCAGCCCTAGGATTTTGTGGCTTTTATGGTGGTTTCCTGTTCCTGCCCCCCTTCTCAGGGGCCAATCACAGTTTTCAAATTGTCCAGCCCTGCCCAGGGGCAGTTTCTGTGTGATTGACTTGTTACCTCCAGAGGTGTTAACTCTCCTCCTAGGATTCACACATTTGGATTCACAGGGTTCTGATTTATCACCCAGTTTAGCATGTGGGTTGCAGACTTCCCCCTTCTTCTTTTTTTATTTTTTAATTTTTAAACATTTATTAATATTCATTTTTAACCTGTTTACATACTTTATGCCCCTACTTTCCCCTTCACACCCCCCT